>NC_053430.1:76691438-76789476 GCF_007990345.1 Gossypium hirsutum | reverse complement strand
TATAAGCTTAGTAATCTCAAGTAATGAAATCGGCTTAACTACAGTATTACATCACATAGCTAACTAAGTCACTTTAATAACACACATTTTCATAATCATACTTCATCAACATATATACACAAGATATCAACCTTTCTAAAAGCCGAAAATTCGTTAGCCGATCACACGAATACTATTTAAAATGAATCGACTTTTCCAATGCACATGCAAACATACCGTATCGTTCGGTTGGTCGAGCATATTTATTAAATTAGTTACAGCACAAAACGCTCACATTCAAACCCAAGTTTCTTCGGTATTAACCGAATACAGCCGCAAACATATTGCCTTCGGGTCTTAACCCGGACATATGAACTCGCATAATTGCCTTCGGGTCTTACCCGGATATATCAACTCGCATAATGCCTTCGGTCTTAGCCGATAATCAACTCGCATAATTCCTTCGGGTCTTAGCCCGGATATATCAACTCGCATAATTGCTTGGTCAGCCGATATCAACTCGCATAATGCCTTGGGTCTACCCGGATATATCCAAATGTCTCACAATATAATCAAAATAAAAAAAAACAATCATTTCTTTACTAAGCTCAAACACAAAACATTATAAACCTTCAAATTTCGTCAGAGCCGCAACAAAGAGCATAATCCAATGGCTTTATAACATAGTCTCTAAGCACATTCGACTATCCGTCATAGATGACTATCATTTCAATATAATTCAAGTAGGGTCATTACTCGAAGACTTACCTCAAATGTCGTCGAACGACTTCAACGGCTATTCAATTACTTTTTCCTTCCCTTTATCGGATCTAGTTCCCCTTTGCTCTTGAGCTTAAGTTCAACAAAATTTAAAATAGTCATTAATCGACTATTCAAGTATTACTTTCAGAATAAATTTATATTGATCCGACTTTCACACACATAGATTATAGCAAGCTTTATATTAATCATAAATAATTCATCGGCAACTTTCATTAATGTTACAACAAAATCACATATTCACTACGAGCTGTTTCCTGAGCAGTAGTTACTAAATTACTTATAACTGGAGCTACTAAACTACAAATCACTTGCCGTTAATTTTCCCTGAATATAGACTCGTATATCTTCCATCATAAATTTTCAGAATTTTAGGCTTGGCCAATCAATACCAGATTTTTCTTAAAGTTTCCCCTGTTCACTGTTTGACTATTCTGACCACTCTTCACTACGAATCCAATTTCTCACTTTACAGAATTCAAAATGTGTTGTATTTGATCTCATTAGAAACTAGACTCATTAAGGAGTCTAAGCATATAAATTTTATCTTATAATCATTTTTGTACAATTTATAATGATTTTCTAAAAACAGAACAGGGAATCCAGCAGTCATTATGACTCAGCCCCACAATGCTTCAAATATCTCAAGATCGGTAACTCTTTTGTTTTTATAGTTTCTTTGTAAGAAAATAGACTCTTCAAGCTTTAATGACATAATTCACTCAGCTTCTAATTCAACTCCTATAATTTATGGCGATTTTCCAAAATCACCTTACTGCTGCTGTCCCCAAACAGATTATCACCAAATCAAATACTAACATTAGCATTTCACCTTAATAGCTAGCTTACCAAGTCTTGATTTAACATATAATTCACACATATCACATTCAGCTATATATATATACATTTATCATATTTATTATTAACAAAGTATGCTCATGACAAATTTACTCCCAATCGCATCTCAAAATTCATCAAGCTTAGAACACATTTACTAATTAAATTCGGTAGTTTAATCACTTTACTAACCACTTATACATATAATTCCATTCAACATTATAACCCATTATCACTCATTTAGCCGATTATAGAGAATTAAACATAATATCTCTAGGATATACTCTACATGGCCGAATACACTACATTAATTTCCAACATTACCTAGGTAATTACCTATAGGTTCTTATACCTTAAATTCACACATTTAGCCTTTTAATGCCTATTGATCGATCCTTTGGTCCTAACAAGAACCAATTAACATGCAAGGAACCTAATCATAGAGGAAGAAATTTACATTCTAAATAGGCTCAATCTTTGACCGAATGTACTAGGCTCCTCTAAGCCACTCATCCAAAAATCTTTACCCCATTCTAGTCACTCTCCCATTGCCCATCCTTGCAAAGCCTATAGTTCACTCGGCCACTCAACCCACAACCTATCGAACTTCAATTCAAACTCATTAGCCGAATATACATATACTTATAATAAGCACATATAACATCTTCTTCAAGACACATTCGGCTATGGCATAATTTCCTTATAAAACCCAATTAATCAATCCACCTTAACCGAAACTTAACTCATACAAAACCTATCTTCAAACCATAAAATAGGTAGAAGTTAAACTAATCATCCAAATGGTGCATAAGTTTTCCAAGAATGACATTGAACTTACCTTACTTTAGGTATCCCCCTTAGCCGAATTTTCTTCCCCAAAGGCTTTTCTTCCTCTTCTTTCTCTAGTTACGGCAATGGAGGAGAAAACATAGGCTAACTTTGGTTTCTCCTCCCACTAACTTGTATTTTATTAACCTTATTCATTATTTCATTTTGTAACATAAACTATTAGCATAAAATAGTTATAATATTATTTAATCCATAACATGGCCGGCCACCCTATTTAACTTGGGTAAATTGACATGCAAAACCACTCCTTTCAATGCATGTACTATTAGACCATTGTAAATTAGCCTCTCACTTTCCAACAAAGTTTCATATAAGTCCAATAAAAAAAAATTCACATAAAGATGATCAAATTAATGCATGAGACTTTCACACATGCATTTACTCACATCATAAACACAGAATATAACTTTTAATCATTTATAAGACTCGGTTTAGCAGTCCCGAAACCACTTCCCGACTAGGGTCAGTTTTGGGCTGTCACAACTCTCCCCCACTTAAGAAATTTTCGTCCCCGAAAATCTTACCGGTGAATAGGTTTGGGTATCGTTCTTTCATCGAGCTCTCAGTTTCCCAAGTAGCTTCCTCGATCCCGTGTTTGAGCCATAACACCTTAACTAACGGAACCCTTCTGTTTCGCAACTCTTTTACTTCACGAGCTAGGATACGAATCGGTTCTTCTTCATAACTCAAGTCAGATTGAATTTCAACTTCCGAGGGATTAATCACATGTGACGGATCGGATCTATAACGTCGTAGCATCGAAACATGAAAAACATTGTGAATCCTTTCAAGTTCAGGGGGTAAAATCAATCTATATGCCACTGAACCAATTCTTTCGGATATTTCATACGGCCCAATGAATCTTGGGCTCAACTTGCCCTTACGGCCGAACCTGAGTATCTTTTTCCAAGGTGAAACCTTAAGGAAGACTCTGTCTCCCACCTGATACTCGATGTCTTTTCGTTTCAAATCTGCGTACGACTTCTGACGATCCGTGGCTACTTTCAGACTTTCACGGATTACCTTTACTTTCTGTTCAGCATCTTTAATCAAATCAACTCCGAAAATTTTACTTTCACCGAGCTCGGTCCAAAACAATGGTGTACGGCATTTACGACCGTACAAAGCCTCGTAGGGTGCCATCTTAATACTTGATTGAAAACTATTGTTGTAAGCGAATTCAATCAAAGGTAAGTACCGTTCCCATGAACTACTGAACTCGAGGATGCAACATCTCAACATATCCTCAAGTATCTGAATTATCCGCTCGGATTGACCATCGGTTTGTGGATGAAAAGCGGTGCTAAAATGCAGCTTGGTACCCAAAGCTTCTTGCAACTTCTTCCAAAATCGCGAGGTGAATCTCGGATCTCTATCCGACACAATAGAAATCGGTACCCCGTGTAATCTCACAATCTGAGAAACATACAATTTAGCTAGTTTATCAAATGAAAAATCCGTATGCACGGGGATGAAATGAGCCGACTTAGTCAGTCTATCAACAATAACCCATATCGCATCCTTCTTACTTGCTGACAAAGGCAGTCCGGACACAAAGTCCATTGTGACTCGATCCCATTTCCACTCGGGTATCATGATCGGCTGGAGTAATCCCGAAGGCACTTGATGTTCCGCTTTCACTTGTTGACATATTAAACATCTCGAAACAAAGTCAGAGATGTCCCGTTTCATACCATGCCACCAAAATTGACGTTTCAAATCGTTGTACATTTTCGTACTCCCCGGGTGAACTGACATTCGGCTACAATGGGCTTCGTTCAGAATCATCGAAATGAGTTCCGAATTCCTTGGAACACACAAACGATTTCTGTACCTCAAACAATCATCATCATCAATTTGAAACTCCGATTCCTCGTTCGGAAAACACTCAGCCCGTTTTGCAACCAATTCATCATCAACTTTCTGAGCTTCACGAATTTGGTGAGTCAATAATGGTTTAGCTTTTAATTCAGCTACTAACACACTGTCTGGTAGAATAGACAAATGCACGTTCATCGCTCGTAAAGCAAACAATGACTTCCGGCTTAAGGCGTCCGCAACCACGTTAGCCTTTCCCGGGTGGTAATCAATGACAAGCTCGTAATCTTTCAACAACTCAAGCCAACGTCTTTGTCGCAGATTCAAGTCTCGTTGAGTCATCAAATATTTGAGACTTTTGTGATCCGAAAATACATGGCACTTCTCACCAAACAGATAATGTCGCCATATTTTTAAAGCAAACACGATGGCAGCTAGTTCGAGATCATGGGTCGGATAATTCCTCTCGTGTGGCTTCAATTGTCTCGACGCATAGGCCACGACTCGACCTTCTTGCATCAATACGCAACCCAACCCAAGTAGGGATGCGTCACTATAGATGACAAACTCTTTACCCGATTCGGGTTGCACCAAAATTGGAGCTTCAGTCAAATGAGTTTTCAGTTGGTCGAAACTTTTCTGACATTTCTCCGTCCACTCGAACTTAACATCCTTTTGAAGTAGCTTCGTCATTGGTGTGGCTATCATCGAGAAACCTTTCACAAATCATCGGTAATAACCGGCGAGCCCCAAAAAGCTCCGAACTTCAGTAACATTTCTCGGAGGTTTCCAGTCAAGTATGGCTGAAATTTTGTTCGGGTCAACTCGAATACCCGACGCGGATACCACATGACCCAAGAAGCTAACCTCTCTTAACCAGAACTCACACTTACTGAACTTAGCATATAACTGCTTATCCCGTAAAATTTGCAACACTAGTCTCAGGTGCTCAGCATGTTCGGTCTCATCTCTTGAATAGACCAAGATGTCATCAATGAACACAACTACGAACCGATCCAAATATGGTCTGAAGATCCGATTCATCAAATCCATAAATACTGCCGGGGCATTAGTGAGCCCAAACGGCATCACTAAGAATTCGTAGTGACCGTACCTCGTTCTGAAAGCAGTTTTGGGTACGTCTGAATCTCGAATCCGCAACTGATAATAACCCGATCTCAAATCTATTTTTGAGAACACTGAGGCCCCCTTTAGTTGATCAAACAAATCATCGATACGCGGTAGTGGGTATTTATTCTTTATCGTCACTTTATTCAGTTGACGATAGTCAATGCACAACCTCATGGTTCCGTCCTTCTTTTTCACGAACAATACTGGTGCACCCCAAGGTGAGAAACTTGGCCGAGCGAAACCTCTATCCGTCAATTCTTGCAGCTGAGCTTTCAACTCTTTTAACTCAGTTGGTGCCATACGATACGGAGCTATCGAAATCGGCGTAGTCCCAGGTACAAGCTCAATACCAAACTCTACCTCCCGAACAGGTGGTAAACCCGGTAATTCTTCCGGAAAAACATCCGGGTATTCACAAACCACCGGCACAGATTCGGGTTTCTTTTCTAATTCTTTGTCATCAAGCACATATGCAAGGTATGCTTCGCACCCTTTTCTCACATATTTCTGTGCCAACATTGCTGATATTACAGCTGGTATCCCCTCCAAGTCCGCGGACTCAATTCGGACTACTTCGTTATTTGCGCACCTCAAATCAATAGTCTTGCTCTTGCAATTCACAATCGCATCATGCACGGTCAACCAATCCAACCCAAGGATAACATCAAATTCATCAAACGGCAAAAGCATCAAGTCCGCTGGAAAACAGGAACCTCGAATTGCTAGGGGACATTTCTTACACACTTTGTCGACAAGTACATAACGACCCAAGGGATTTGACACCCGAATTACAAACTCAGTAGACTCAATAGGTAAAGTCTTACTGGATGCTAAGGTTTCACATATGTAAGAATGAGTAGAACCGGGGTCAATCAAAGCAATTACATTAGTATCAAAGAGAGTAAAAGTACCGGTAATAACATCAGGCGAAGAAGCATCCTCGCGGGCACGTATAGCATATGCTCTAGCAGGTGCACGAGCCTCGGATCTGGTCGTAGCATCTCTAGATCCTCTCTGACCACCACTAGCATTGCCCATATTTCTAGATGGTCTACCTCGAGCAGTGGTAGCACCCGGTCTCCCACTCTGATTTACATTCTGTTCAGACAGCCTCGGGCAATCTTTAATGAAGTGGTCCGCTGATCCGCACTTGTAACAGGAGCGGTCATGGAATCTACAGCTCCCCAAATGCCATTTACCGCAATGTCGACATTCCGTTCGGCCTCGACGTTCATTCCCAACACTGGCGACTGAAGTGCCTCGTGTACCCACAGGGGGTCGATCACGATCTCGTCTAAAAAGGCCCGAAGTGCTTTTAGACCGGCCCACATCATCTCGAAATTTCTTCGATGCCTGTTGATGAGACTTTCCCGAGAATCTTTTACGAAACTCCCCGGTTCCCACATCAACTTTTTGTTTTTTCCTTTCTAAGCTCTTCGGCTTTACAAGCTCGCTCGACAAGTACTACGAACTCTCGTATCTCAAGAATGCCAACGAACATTTTTATATCTTCATTCAGCCCATCTTCGAAGCGTTTACACATAACAGCCTCGGACGAAACACATTCCCGAGCGTATCTACTAAGTCTAACAAATTTTCGCTCGTAATCAGTAACTGACATAGAACCTTGCTTAAGCTCAAGAAATTCCTTCCGTTTTTGATCAACAAATCTCTGACTGATATACTTTTTCCGAAACTCAGTTTGGAAAAACTCCCAAGTTACTTGCTCCCGGGGCACGACAGAAGTCAGAGTACTCCACCAATAGTAGGCAGAATCACGTAGCAAGGAGATAGCACACTTTAGACATTCATCGGGTGTACAAGATAGCTCATCGAGTACCCGGATAGTGTTGTCCAACCAAAATTCAGCTTGCTCGGCATCGTCGCTATCCGTAGCTTTAAATTCAGTAGCCCCATGTTTTCGGATTCGGTCAACTGGGGGCTTATTTGACCTTATTTGGTCAGTTACCGGAGGTATTGTAGGTGCGGGGGTGGTGTTTGTCGGGAATGGAGGTTGTGGAACAGCCGTATTAGTTCGAATGTATTGGTTGAACCAATCATTCATCACGCTATAGAAAGCTTGTCTAGCTTCATCGTTCGGGTTACTCGCATTAGGTTGAGAGTCCACCGGCGCTGTCCCTTGTGCGGGAGCAGGCGCTACACTCTCAAGATCATCAGCTACCGCTCGGTTGGGATCGGGATCCATTACTATAAATAAACACATTTGCAAATGTCAGAAATCACCACACTATCAATTAATCACATAAAATGGCATGTATAGCTAGACCCCAACACATTACGGTAGTCCTAGAATCGACTAAACCTGGCTCTGATACCACTAAATTGTAACACCCCAAACCCGAGACCGTCACCGGAGTCGAATACGAGGTGTTGACAGACTTTTAAAAAAATTTTTCCAGACACTGCCCAGTCTGAGTACTAGTCGCTTCAAAAATCATATCTCGAGTTTCACAACTCGAAAATCAGTTTTGTGATTTTTCCCTGAAACTAGACTCATGTCCCCACCTATATATTTTTTTCTAGAATTTTTGGTCGGGCCAATTAGTACAGTTTATTAGTCAAAGTCTCTCATGTTACAGGGGTCGACTACACTGACCTTTTCCCATTGCGACTGGGATATCTCTCTGCACAGGGCTTCAATACTAATGCCGTTTGTTTCTATGGAAACTAGACTCAGAGAGGAATCCATACATATATGGTATGATCCCTAATTATCTCTGGTAAATTTATAGTGAATTTCCAAAGGCGGAACAGTGAATCCAGAAACTGTTCTGGCCCCGTTCCACAAGAACCCGAATATCTCTTCCTGTACTGTTCCTATAATTGTTTCGTTACTTCCATATGAAAGTAGATTCATCAAGGTTCGATTACATAATTTATTCACTATTTAATTCCACTCCTACGAATTTATGTGATTTTTCAATTCTACACCACTGTTGCTGTCAAAATCTGTTTTCAAGATAAACTTTACCTATTTTGTGGTTACCATGGACCAACTAGGGTTTTGCCATACATAGGTCCACATGTGATCATATTTAGCCATTCCAATGGCTGATCATTAGCCCAACACTTCCATTTCAATCCATAGTCACATCGTGAAACCATATATATACATACATAAACACAAATGGTCTAATGCCATACTCCACATCTACAAGCCATTTTCGCATGGCTTTACACACATACATCACAAAAGAACTTAAACGACAGGGGGTAGTCCTATACATGCCATATCCAGAGTTCAACTAAAAGAGTACCAAAAGAGCTTGATAGTGTAGATGACTTCGACTTCGCTGATCCCGAATCCGATAGCTAACGAACAAAATCTATAAAACAGAGAGCCAAAGCAACCGGGTAAGCATTTTAAGCTTAGTAAGTCTCAAGTAATGAAATCGGCTTTAACTACAGTATTACATTCACATAGCTAACTAAGTCACTTTAATAACACACATTTTCATAATCATACTTCATCAACATATATACACAAGATATCAACCTTTCTAAAAGCCGAAAATTCGTTAGCCGATCACACGAATACTATTTAAAATGAATCGACTTTTCCAATGCACATGCAAACATACCGTATCGTTCGGGTTGGTCGAGCATATTTATTAAATTAGTTACAGCACAAAACGCTCACATTCAAACCCAAGTTTCTTCGGTATTTAACCGAATACAGCCGCAAACATATTTGCCTTCGGGTCTTAACCCGGACATATGAACTCGCATAATTGCCTTCGGGTCTTAGCCCGGATATATCAACTCGCATAATTGCCTTCGGGTCTTAGCCCGGATATATCAACTCGCATAATTGCCTTCGGGTCTTAGCCCGGATATGTCAACTCGCATAATTGCCTTCGGGTCATAACCCGGATATATTCCAATGTTCATGCACACATATGTCAATAATCATAACACATCCATATCATTTCTTCGTTACTAAGGCTCAAACACAAAACATTTATTAAACCTTTCAAATTTCGGCTCAGTAGCCGCACACAAAGAGCATAATTCCAATTGGCTTTATAACATAGTCTCTAAGCACATTCGACTATCCGTCATAGTATGACTATTCATTTCAATATAATTCAAGTAGGGTCATTACTCGAAGACTTACCTCAAATGTCGTCGAACGACTTCAACGGCTATTCAATTACTTTTTCCTTCCCTTTATCGGATCTAGTTCCCCTTTGCTCTTGAGCTTAAGTTCAACAAAATTTAAAATAGTCATTAATCGACTATTCAAGTATTACTTTCAGAATAATATTATATATATTGATCCGACTTTCACACACATAGATTATAGCAAGCTTTATATTAATCAATAAATAATTCATCGGCAAACTTTCATTAATGTTTACAACAAAATCACATATTCACTACGAGCTGTTTTCCTGAGCAGTAGTTACTAAATTACTTATAACTGGAGCTACTAAACTCCAAATCACTTGCCGTTAATTTTCCCTGAATATAGACTCGTATATCTTCCATCCATAAAATTTTCAGAATTTTAGGCTTGGCCAATCAATACCAGATTTTTCTTAAAGTTTCCCCTGTTCACTGTTTGACTATTCTGACCACTCTTCACTACGAATCCAATTTCTCACTTTACAGAATTCAAAATGTGTTGTATTTGATCTCATTAGAAACTAGACTCATTAAGGAGTCTAAGCATATAAATTTTATCTTATAATCATTTTTGTACAATTTATAATGATTTTCTAAAAACAGAACAGGGAATCCAGCAGTCATTATGACTCAGCCCCACAATGCTTCAAATATCTCAAGATCGGTAACTCTTTTGTTTTTATAGTTTCTTTTGTAAGAAAATAGACTCTTCAAGCTTTAATGACATAATTCACTCAGCTTCTAATTCAACTCCTATAATTTATGGCGATTTTCCAAAATCACCTTACTGCTGCTGTCCCCAAACAGATTATCACCAAATCAAATACTAACATTAGCATTTCACCTTAATAGCTAGCTTACCAAGTCTTGATTTAACATATAATTCACACATATCACATTCAGCTATATATATATACATTTATCATATTTATTATTAACAAAGTATGCTCATGACAAATTTACTCCCAATCGCATCTCAAAATTCATCAAGCTTAGAACACATTTACTAATTAAATTCGGTAGTTTAATCACTTTACTAACCACTTATACATATAATTCCATTCAACATTATAACCCATTATCACTCATTTAGCCGATTATAGAGAATTAAACATAATATCTCTAGGATATACTCTACATGGCCGAATACACTACATTAATTTCCAACATTACCTAGGTAATTACCTATAGGTTCTTATACCTTAAATTCACACATTTAGCCTTTTAATGCCTATTGATCGATCCTTTGGTCCTAACAAGAACCAATTAACATGCAAGGAACCTAATCATAGAGGAAGAAATTTACATTCTAAATAGGCTCAATCTTTGACCGAATGTACTAGGCTCCTCTAAGCCACTCATCCAAAAATCTTTACCCCATTCTAGTCACTCTCCCATTGCCCATCCTTGCAAAGCCTATAGTTCACTCGGCCACTCAACCCACAACCTATCGAAACTTCAATTCAAACTCATTAGCCGAATATACATATACTTATAATAAGCACATATAACATCTTCTTCAAGACACATTCGGCTATGGCATAATTTCCTTATAAAACCCAATTAATCAATCCACCTTAACCGAAACTTAACTCATACAAAACCTATCTTCAAACCATAAAATAGGTAGAAGTTAAACTAATCATCCAAATGGTGCATAAGTTTTCCAAGAATGACATTGAACTTACCTTACTTTAGGTATCCCCCTTAGCCGAATTTTCTTCCCCAAAGGCTTTTCTTCCTCTTCTTTCTCTAGTTACGGCAATGGAGGAGAAAACATAGGCTAACTTTGGTTTCTCCTCCCACTAACTTGTATTTTATTAACCTTATTCATTATTTCATTTTGTAACATAAACTATTAGCATAAAATAGTTATAATATTATTTAATCCATAACATGGCCGGCCACCCTATTTAACTTGGGTAAATTGACATGCAAAACCACTCCTTTCAATGCATGTACTATTAGACCATTGTAAATTAGCCTCTCACTTTCCAACAAAGTTTCATATAAGTCCAATAAAAAAAATTCACATAAAGATGATCAAATTAATGCATGAGACTTTCACACATGCATTTACTCACATCATAAACACAGAATATAACTTTTAATCATTTATAAGACTCGGTTTAGCAGTCCCGAAACCACTTCCCGACTAGGGTCAGTTTTGGGCTGTCACAATACCATTTTGTTTCAAGTTCAAAACTCGGCTAATACACATATATACACTAGTAATCAAATACTAACATTTGCACTTCACCTTAATAGCTAGCTTAGCAAACCTTAATTTAACTTATAATTGTTCATAACACAATTAAAGCATCCTCTCCATTCCATCAATTCAAAACACATACATTACTCAATAATATTCAAAATCATATTCGGCCTTAGTACACACTTGTTAGCCTATTTTTCTCCATTTAGCAACTAATGCACATATGTGCTCATTTGCTAGACTCTACTTCACCTAACTACCATTTCTCATCCAAATAACATGAACCACATTTACTCATGACATCAAGCATTCTTTAATTCGGCTATTACTAGTATAAGCTTTAACCATTCATATTTTTAGAAAGACCAAGTTCTTTCCTCAATACATTCATCATCAAAATTTAAGTAAAACAATCAAAATTCCTTCCTTTATAACCATAGCCGAAGGCTCCATTCACCCATCATTAGTGAAAATTTTAGCATGGGCTAAGCAAGAACCATGATAATTTACCTAAAACAAGTAAACATTTCACAAATTTAACACAATATACTAACCTCCCTAAGGATTCAAGTGACCGAAATTCTTCCCCTCCTTTGTTTCTTCTATTCGGCCAAGTTGAACAACAAAGAGAGAACTTTGTTTTCATCCCCAATTTCCTTTTCATTACTTTATTACTAACCTTTTATTTTATTATTTCTAACATAAAACACTAACACAAAATGTTTATAATAGGCTTTAACCCATAGCATGGTCGGCCACCATCTTGGTTTTTGGTTAATTTGACATGCAAGTACAATTATTTGCAACATGCATAAATAGGCCACTTTACATTTGCCTAGCACATTTCTAAATTTTCTCACATAAGTCCTATTTAATAAAATTCACTTACAATTAACAAAATTCAAACATGAAATTTTCACACATGCATATATACATATAATAAGCATCAAATATGACGGTCAATTATTTTTATGACTCGGTTTAGTGGTCCCGAAACCACTTTCTGACTAGGGTCAATTTAGGGCTATCACAACTCTCCCCCACTTAAGAAATTTTCGTCCCCGAAAATCTTACCGGTAAATAGGTTTGGGTATCGTTCATTCATAGACTCCTCGGTTTCCCATGTAGCTTCTTCGATTCCGTGTTTGAGCCATAACACCTTTACTAACGAAACCCTTTTGTTTCGCAACTCTTTGACTTCACGAGCTAGGATACGTATCGGTTCTTCTTCATAACTCATATCAGATTGAATTTCAATCTCAGAGGGATTAATTATGTGCGAAGGATTAGATCTGTAACGTCGAAGCATCGAAACATGAAAAACGTTGTGAATCCTTTCAAGTTCAGGGGGTAAAAGCAACCTATATGCAACTGGACCAACTCGTTCGGAGATTTCATACGGCCCAATGAACCTCGGACTCAGTTTGCCCTTACGGCCAAATCTGAGTATCTTTTTCCAAGGTGAAACCTTAAGAAACACTTTGTCTCCCACCTGATACTCAATATCTCTTCGTTTTAAATCCGCGTACGACTTCTGACGATCTGATGCTGCCTTCAGACTTTCACGAATTATTTTTACTTTCTGTTCAGCATCTTTAATCAAATTAACTCCGAAAATTTTACTCTCACCGAGTTCGGTCCAAAACAACGGTGTACGGCATTTACGGCCGTACAAAGCCTCGTAAGGTGCCATCTTAATGCTTGGTTGAAAACTATTGTTGTAAGCGAATTCAATCAAAGGTAAATACCGCTCCCATGAACCACTAAACTCAAGGATGCAACATCTCAACATATCCTCGAGTATCTGAATTATCCGCTCGGATTGACTGTAACAGCCCAAAATTGACCCTAGTCGGGAAGTGGTTTCGGGACCACAAAACCGAGTCATAAAAATAATTAATTTCCATATTCTATGCTTATTATGTGTGTACATGAGTATGTGGAAGTTCCATTCTCCAATTTTGCCAATTGTATGAGAAATTATTAAATAGGGATCGATATGAGACATGGTGAAAATATGATAGGCTAATTTAAAATGGTCTATTAATGCATGTTGTGAAAATGATGGGTTTGCATGTCAAATTACCCAAAATTTGAGCTAGTGGTTGGCCATGCTATGGGTGGAAACATGTTGGGAACATGTTGGCCTAGTGAGGTATGTAGGAAAAAAATAAAATAAGGAGTATGGGTAATAAAGAAAGGAAAAACAAAAAATGAGTGGTTGTTTCCCCCCCCCCATTGCCGTGAGCTAAAGAAAGGAAAAGAAAAACTTGTTCATCCTTTTCATCCTCTTTTGACCGAAAATTCTAAGGGAGGAGGAAGGAGTTCTTGCTTCATGTTTGGTTTGGAAGAGAATTAGGAGGAAGTTTGGCCATGCATGTAACTAGATTGAGGTATGTTTGATATTATTCTTTGAGATTCATGTATATTTTAAGTTGTAAGTTTGAAATCTACCTAGCCATGGTTCAAACTTTGTTAAATGATGGAGATGATATTCGGCCATGCATGTTACATTCTTGGTTGGTATTTTGATGTTTGATGTTGTGGTGATGAGGCATGAAGATGAGTTAAGATTCGGCCTAGGTGGAGTTTGTGTTAATGCCATTGCATGCTAAATATGAAGCTTGTTAATGATGCATGTGATGGTGGATTGATGATTCTTGAATCTCTTTTTTTTAGCATTTTTGAGTGAGCACATATGTGCATTGGTTGCTAGATGGGGAAGAATCGGCTAGCAAGTTGTGTGCTAAGGCCGAATATAATTTTTGTAGGTTAATGAGTAATGCATGTGCTAAATTGATGGAAAGGGAGAGGATGCTTTACTAGTGTATAAATGATATAAAGATTTTAGAAATTATTTTTGCTTAGGTGTATGTATGATTAGGTATATTCGGCCATATGAGTAAATATATAGATGATGTTAAATTTGATTATGTATAATGGGCCATATAGGGTACACATTGTGATATTAACTTTGATTCTCCATAATTGATCAAGTGGGTGATTAGTAAGGGTGATTGCCGAATATACTAACATACATATGCATGTGTCATTGGATTGTAAATATTTAGCAAGGCGGTTAAACTAGTTGATTTATTGATTAAGCTCAAGGAGTTAAAGGAGGAGAATCGAGCAAAGGCAAAGAAAAGATCATCGAGTAGCCGAGTTGGAACCATCTTACCCAACACAAGTAAGTCATTAAGCATATCTTTGGTATTGATTTAAAGGATCGTAATACCTATACCATTGTGTTTAATGAGATGAAATGTATACAAATGTATATGTAAGTAGAGATGAAATTTGTCGAATGTAAAAAGGAAGTGAAGCCTATTGAGTGGCTGGTTTCCGGCACTAAGTGTGCGGGCAATAAGTGTTCACGGTCATGAGATTGGCACTAAGTGTGCGGGTTTAAATTGTACAGCACTAAGTGTGCGAGTTTAAAGTACATGGCACTAAGTGTGCGTGGTTGATTATTAAGCACTATGTGTGCGAACCCAATATATATTTTCTATAAATTATTTACATTAAGGGTGCGACCTTACCGAGTCGATTTTGGACAGCGGAAAAGGTAAGTGTGCGAACTTGAAATGCATGGCACTAAGTGTGTGAGTTTAAAGTGCATGGCACTAAGTGTGCGTGGTTGATTATTAAGCACTATGTGTGCGAACCCAATATATATTTTCTATAAATTATTTACATGAAGGGTGCGACTTTACCGAGTCTATTTTGGACAGCGGAAAAGGTAAGTACCTTGAGTTCATGGCTAATAGGCGCTATGTTTATATTTGGAGTTGAGCTTGGTAAGTTTTGAACCTATGTGACGATTATAGTTGAAGTCACGTACATAAGGTTCATTGTGGAATAGGTGAAAGTTCGTTTAATTGTATGATTATAACAAAAATAAAATGATGTATGAAAGGCCAATGTAGGACTTGGTATGAGATTGAACCATAGGGTTTAAGGAACTATGGTATAGTTTGGTATGGATGGAGTACTTAACCTCATTTCATTGTTTCCTGTTGTGATAATTTTATTAATGGATGGTTGTGGAATACTTATGGCTTACTGAGTTATATACTCATTCGGTGTTTGCTTGTCACCTATTCTAGGTTTCTTGGACTCGTCTCTTTTTGCGTGATCGTGCCGTCGTCGAAGTCATCACACCGGCTAGCAAGTTTTGGTACTTTCTTCTTAGTCGGCTTAGGAGAACATTTCGGCATGTATAGGCTATTATGTTGTGTTTGAACTTTGGTATGTAAACTTTTAGCCATGCGAAAATGGCATAAATGTTCGGTTGGGTTTGGTTTCATAACGTTAGGTCGTAAATCTTGATAATTCGACCTTTTTATGCCATATGTCATGGTTGATTATTTTGGTGTTAAAATTCATGATATGGCAATAGTGTAGTAGGGGGATGTTTGACAATGATTAGCCTTTGGCATGGCTAGTCATGATCATAATTTGTGATATGTATGACGAATTACTAGTTAGATCAAGGAGAAATCACGTAATGGGCATAGTTGCTTTCGTAACAGATGCTGGCAGCAGCAGTGACGTGAGATTGAAAAATCACTAAAAATAGTAGGAGTGGAATAAATTGATGAATAAATTATGTATTCGAAGCTCGATGAGTCTATTTTCATATAGAAGCAACGAAAAGATCATATGGATAGTATGTTAAGAGATATTCAGGTTCTCGTGAGACAGGGCCAGAACGGTTTCTGGATTCCCTATTCCGACTTTGGAAATTCATTATAAATTAACCAGAGACAATTAGGAGTCATACCATATATGGATAGATTCCTCTCTGAGTCTAGTTTCTATAGAAACAAACGGCATCAGTATTGAAGCTCTGTGCAGGGAGATATCCAGGTCGTAATGCGCAAAGGTCAGTGTAGTCGATCCCTGTAACATGGGAGACTTTGACTAATAAACTGTACTAATTGGCCCGACCAAAAATTCTAGAAAAAAATATGTAGATGGGCATATGAGTCTAGTTTCAGGGAAAAATCACGAAACTGATTTTCGAGTTGTGAAACTCAAGATATGATTTTTAAAGCGACTAGTACGCAGATTGGCAGTGTCTGAGAAATATTTTTATAAAGGGTTTAAAGTCTGTTAACATCTTGTGTTCGACTCCGGTGTCGGTCTCGGGTTCGGGGTGTTACAATTGACCATCAGTCTGTGGATGAAAAGCGGTGCTAAAATGCAACTTGGTACCCAAGGCTTCTTGCAATTTCTTCCAAAATCGCGAGGTGAACCTCGGATCTCTATCAGACACAATAGAAATAGGTACCCCGTGTAATCTCACAATCTGAGAAACATACAATTCAGCTAGTTTATCCAATGAAAAATTCGTACGTACGGGGATAAAGTGAGCCGACTTAGTCAGTCTATCAACAACAACCCAAATCGCATCTTTCTTACTTGCCGACACTGGCAACCCAGATACAAAATCCATCGTGACTCGATCCCATTTCCATTCAGGTATCATGATCGGCTGAAGTAAACCTGTAGGCACTTGATGTTCCGCTTTCACTTGTTGACATATTAAACACTTCGAAACAAATTCGGAAATGTCTCGTTTCATACCATGCCACCAAAACTGACGTCTCAGATCGTTGTACATTTCGTACTCCCCGGGTGAATTGACATTCGGCTACAATGAGCTTCGTTCAGAATCATCGAAATAAGTTCTGAATTTCTTGGAACACACAAACGACTTCTGAACCTCAAACAATCGTCATCATCAATTTAAAACTCTGATTCCATATCCCAAACACATTCAGCCCGTTTTTCAACCAATCCATCATCGACTTTCTGAGCTTCACGGATTTGATGAATCAACAATGGTTTGGCCTTTAATTCAGCTACTAACACATTGTCGGATAGAACAGACAAGTGTACATTCATCGCTCGTAAAGCAAACAGTGATTTACGACTTAAGGCATCTGCAACCACATTAGCCTTTCCCGGGTGATAATCAATGACAAGCTCGCCTTTGTCGCAGATTCAAGTCTCTTTGAGTCATCAAATATTTGAGACTTTTGTGATCCGAATATACATGGCACTTCTCACCAAATAAGTAATGTCGCCATATTTTCAAAGCGAATACGATGGCAACTAATTCGAGATCATGGGTTGGATAATTTTTCTCATGTGGCTTCAATTGTCTCGACGCATAAGCTACAACTCGACCTTCTTGCATCAATACACAGCCTAACCCAAGTAAGGATGCATCACTGAAGATGACAAACTCCTTGCCTGATTCGGGCTGCACTAGTACTAGAGCTTCAGTCAAATAAGTTTTCAGTTGATCGAAACTTTTCTGACACTTTTCTGTCCATTCAAACTTGACATCTTTCTGAAGTAGTTTCGTTATTGGTGTGGCTATCATCGAGAAACCCTTTACAAAGCGTCTGTAGTAACTGGCAAGTCCCAAAAAGCTCCGAACTTCAGTAATATTTCTCGGAGGCTTCCAGTTAAGTATGGCCGAAATTTTGCTCGGATCAACTCGAATACCCGATACAGATACCACATGACCCAAGAAGCTAACCTCTCTTAACCAGAACTCACACTTACTGAACTTAGCATATAACTGCTTATCCCGTAAAATTTGCAACACTAATCCCAGGTGTTCAGCATGATCGGTTTCATTTCTCGAATAAACCAAAATATCATCGATAAACACAACTACAAACCGATCCAAATACTATCTGAAAATCCGATTCATCAAATCCATAAATACCGCAGGGGCATTAGTGAGCCCAAACGGCATCACTAAGAATTCGTAGCGACCGTACCTCGTTCTGAAAGCGGTTTTGGGTATATCCGAATCTCAAATTCGCAACTAATAATAACCCGATCTCAAATCTATCTTTGAAAACACTGAGGCTCTTTTTAGTTGATCAAACAAATCATCAATGCGTGGTAACGGATATTTATTCTTTATAGTCACTTTATTCAGCTGACGGTAGTCGATGCACAACCTCATGTTTCCGTCCTTCTTTTTCACAAACAATACTGGTGCACCCCAAGGTGAGAAACTTGGTCGAGCGAAACCTCTATCCATCAACTCTTGCAACTGAGCTTTCAATTCCTTCAATTCCGTTGGTGCCATACGATACGGAGCTATCGAAATCGGTGTAGTCTCAGGTATAAGCTCAATACCAAACTCTACCTCCCGAACAGGTGGTAAACCCGGTAATTCTTCGGGAAAAACATCCGGATATTCACAAACCACCGGTACCGATTCAAGTTTCTTTTCTGGCTCTTTATTATCAAGTACGTATGCAAGATACGCTTCACACCCCTTTCTCACATATTTTTGAGCTAACATCGAGGATATTATTGTTGGCAATCCATTCAAGACAGTAGACTCAACTCGGATTATCTCATTATTTGCACACCTCAAATCAATAGTCTTTCTTTTGCAATTCACAACTGCATCATGCACGGTCAACCAATCCAAACCGAGAATAACATCAAATTCATCAAACAGTAAAAGCATCAAGTCCGCCGGAAAACAGGAACCTCGAATTACTAGGGGACATTTCTTACACACCTTATCAACAAGCACACAACGACCCAAGGGATTCGACACTTTAATAACGAACTCAGTAGACTCAACAGGTAAAGTCTTATTGGATGCTAAAGTCTCACATATATAAGAATGAGTAGAACCAGGGTCAATCAATGCAATCACATTAGTATCAAAGAGAGTGAAAGTACCGGTAATAACATCTGGCGAGGAAGCATCCTCTCGTGCACGTATGGCATAAGCTCTAGTAGGAGCACGAGCCTCAGATCTGGTTGTAGTGTCTCTAGATCCTCTCTGACCGCCACTAGCATTGCCCGTGTTTCTAGATGGTCTACCCCGGGCAGTAGTAGCACTTGGTTTCCCACTCTGATTTACATTTTGTTCAGACAGTCTCGGGCAATCCTTGATAAAATGGTCAGCTGATCCGCACTTATAACAGGAGCGGTCATGGAATCTACAACTCCCCAAATGCCATTTACCACAATACTGGCACTCCGTTCTGTCTCGACGATCATTTCCAACACTGGCGACCGACGTGACTCGTGTACTCACAGGGGGTCGATCGCGATCTCGTCTAGAAAATCCCGAAGTGTCTCTAGACCAGCATAAGTCATCTCTAAATTTCTTCGATGACTGTTGAAAGGGCTTTCCCGAAGATCTCTTACGAAACTCCTTTGCTCCCATATCAGCTTTTCTTTTCTCCTTACTGAGCTCTTCGGCTTTGCAAGCTCGTTCGACAAGTACCACAAATTCTCGGATTTCTAAAATGCCAACATATAGCTTTATATCATCGTTCAGTCCATCCTCGAAACTTTTACACATCACAACTTCTGAAGAAATGCATTCTCGAGCGTACCGGCTAAGCCTTACAAACTTTCGTTCATAATCAGTAACCGACATGGAACCTTGTTTAAGTTCAAGAAATTCCTTCCGTTTTTGATCAATGAATCTCTGACTGATATACTTTTTTCGAAACTCGGTTTGGAAAAACTCCCAAGTTACTAGCTCTCTGGGCACAATAGAAATCAAGGTATTCCACCAATAGTAGGCAGAATCACGTAGCAAGGAGATAGTACACTTTAGGCATTCATTGGGTGTGCAAGATAGTTCATCGAGTACCCGAATAGTGTTGTCCAACCAAAATTCAGCTTGCTCGGCATCATCGCTGTCCGTAGCTTTAAATTCAGTAGCCCCGTGTTTTCAGATTCTGTCAACTAGGGGCTTATTTGACCTTATTTGGTCAGTTACCGGAGGTATTGTAGGTGCGGGGGTTGTATTAGTCGGGAATGGAGGTTGTGGAACAGCCGTATTAGTTCGAATGTATTGGTTGAACCAATCATTCTTCACGCTATAAAAAGCCTGTCTAGCTTCGTTATTCTGATTACTAGCAATAGGTTGAGAGTCCGCCAGAGCTGTCCCTTGTGCGGGAGCAGGCGCTACACTCTCAAGATCATCAGCTACCGCTCGGTTGGGATCGGGATCCATTTCTATAAGTAAACACATTTTTAACTGTCAGAAATCACCACACTATCAAATAAACACATAATGGCATGTATAGCTAGACCCAAACGTATTACGGTAGTCCTAGAATCGACTAAACCATAGCTCTGATACCAATAAAATTGCAACGCCCCGTACCCGAGACCATTGCCGGAGTCAATCACGAGGTGTTAACGGACTTAATTCATTTACTTACACAGTTCATTGTTAAATTTCCAGACAAGCTGGTTAACTGCATCATAGTCACTTTAAAAATCATATCTCAAGTTCCGAAGCTTGAAAACCAATTCTGTAAATTTTTCCTGAAACTAGACTCATACATCTATCTTCAAATTTTTTTCTAGAATTTTTGGTCAGGTTAATTAGTACAGTTTATTAGTTAAATTCTCCCCTGTTTCAGGGTTCGACTACTCTGACCTTCATGCATTACGACTTAGATATCTCCCTGTACAGGGCTTCAATACTTATTCCGTTTGTTTCTAAAGAAACTATACTCAAAAAGGAATCTGTACATATAGGGCATGACTTCTAATTATCTCGGATTAATTTATAGTGAATTTCCAAAGTTAGAATAGGGGATCCAGAAATTGATCTGGCCCTATTTTACAAAACTTATACATCTCATAAAATACGGCTCATATGATCGTTTCGTTACTTTCATATGAAAGTAGATTCATCAAGGTTCGATTACATAATTTATTCACTATTTAATTCCATTCCTACTATTTTTACCGATTTTTCAAATCCACATCACTGCTGCTGTCAGCATTTTTTTTAAGGTAAACTTTACCTATTTCATGGTTTTCCATGGATCAACTAGAATTTTGTCATACATAGCACCAAAATGATTGTGATTAACCATTCCAATGGCTAATCGTTACCAAACATTTCCATACCACTCAATGAACAACATACAAAATGATTATAATGCTATGCTCAATATATATATAAGCCATTTTCGCATGGCTATCCAAATATATACATTACCAAAGGTACTTGACTAACAACAAAGGGCAGTCCTATACATGCCATTATCAGAGTTCAACTAAAAGAGTACCAAAAGGGCTTCGATAGTGTGGACGACTTCGACTTTGACAATCCCGAGTCCGATAGCTGACGAGCAAAATCTATAAAACAGAGAATCAAAGCAACGGAATAAGCATTTAATGCTTAGTAAGTTTGAGTAATGAAATTAGTTTTGACTAAAGTATAACATTCATATGGCTAAATGACTAACTTCATATATGCACATTCTCATAATCATACTTACTTCACGCTTCAATCAACATATTCATACACAAGGTATCAAACCTAACTAAAGGCCGAAAGTTCGTTAATCAATTGAACGAATACTATTTAAAACGAATCAACTTTTCCGATGCATATACGAAACATACCTTATCGTTTGGATTTTATGAGCGTATTAATTGAAATTATTACAACAAGATCGCTCACTTCCAAACCCAAGTATCTTCGGGATTTAGCCGGACATAACAACTCGCACAAATGCCTTCGGGTCTTAGCCCGGATATAATCACTAGCATAAATGCCTTCGGGACATAGCCCGGATATAACAACTCGCACGAATGCCTTCGAATCTTAGTCCGGTTATCATCCAAATAATCATGCACATATGTCCACAAATCATAACACATCTTTATTTCGTTTTCATTACTAGAACTCAGACACAAGGCACTTATCTACCATTACCATTTTCAACTCAATAACCACATACAAAGAGCATGGTTTTGATTCGCTATATAACATGATCGAATCGAATCATAATCTAAGTTCCATTACTCGAAAACTTACCTCGGATGCTGTCGAACGATTTCAACGGCTATTCGATCACCTTTTCCTTTCCTTTATCGGATTTAGTTCCCCTTTGCTCTTGAGCTTAATTTAACAAATAAATTGATTTAATCATTTTGAACATCAAAGAGAAATTCAAGGTACTTAGCCCATATATATTAGGCATTAGAGTCATATATGTATGAAATCATGAATCAAATTCAACATATTAGCCAATATTCTCCTTTAGCCGATTTTCTAAGTCAAGATAAAGCCATCAATATGCTTACCTATAGCCGAACGTACAACATCAATCTATGTATTCATTCATGTGGCCGAATATGCATGTCTATGTTGAGGCCGATTATATACTTAATACATTCTACAAATATGGTTACTTGTATTGACTAAATACCATTTTGTTTCAAGTTCAAAATTCGGTTAATACACATATATACACTAGTAATCAAATACTAACATTTGCACTTCACCTTAATAGCTAGCTTAGCAAACCTTAATTTAACTTATAATTGTTCATAACACAATTAAAGCATCCTCTCCATTCCATCAATTCAAAACACATACATTACTCAATAATATTCAAAATCATATTCGGCCTTAGTACACACTTGTTAGCCGATTTTTCTCCATTTAGCAACTAATGCACATATGTGCTCATTTGCTAGACTCTACTTCACCTAACTACCATTTCTCATCCAAATAACATGAACCACATTTACTCATGACATCAAGCATTCTTTAATTAGGCTATTACTAGTATAAGCTTTAACCATTCATATTTTTAGAAAGACCAAGTTCTTTCCTCAATACATTCATCATCAAAATTTAAGTAAAACAATCAAAATTCCTTCCTTTATAACCATAGCCGAAGGCTCCATTCACCCATCATTAGTGAAAATTTTATCATGGGCTAAGCAAGAACCATGATAATTTACCTAAAACAAGTAAACATTTCACAAATTTAACACAATATACTAACCTCCCTAAGGATTCAAGTGACCGAAATTCTTCCCCTCCTTTGTTTCTTCTATTCGGCCAAGTTGAACAACAAAGAGAGAACTTTGTTTTCATCCCCAATTTCCTTTTCATTACTTTATTACTAACCTTTTATTTTATTATTTCTAACATAAAACACTAACACAAAATGTTTATAATAGGCTTTAACCCATAGCATGGCCGGCCACCATCTTGGTTTTTGGTTAATTTGACATGCAAGTACAATTATTTGCAACATGCATAAATAGGCCACTTTACATTTGCCTAGCACATTTCTAAATTTTCTCACATAAGTCCTATTTAATAAAATTCACTTACAATTAACAAAATTCAAACATGAAATTTTCACACATGCATATATACATATAATAAGCATCAAATATGACGGTCAATTATTTTTATGACTCAGTTTAGTGGTCCCGAAACCACTTTCCGACTAGGGTCAATTTAGGGCTGTCACAAAATGGATCCCAATTGAGCTGAGGCTAATAACGTTGAAACTAATGCGCCGGCTCCCGCTCAAGAGGCAACACTGTCTAATAGTAGACCTCCAACGACTGGTCAGGGAGAAGGGGCTAGGGAAGCCTTTCTCCACATGATGAACGAGTGGTATACAGAGTTTGTTCGAACAAATTCAAATTCCCAACCTCTTCTACCGTCACCTCGGCCGCTTCCCATAGCTCCACAAGGTATGGAATTTGTAAGAATGAACAAGTCCCTGGTTGATAAGATTTGAAAGCACAGGGCTAAAGATTTCAGAGCTAACATGGATGATGATCCCGAGAGAGCTGAGTTTTGGCTTGAAAACTCCATTAGGGTATTTGATGAGCTATTTTGTGCACCTGATAAGTGTTTAAAGTGTGCCATCTCACTTTTGAGAGATTCTGCATACCACTAGTGGAATACACTAGTATTGATGGTACAAGAAAGAGGATTACCTGGGAATTCTTTCAAGAGGAGTTCCAAAAGAAATATATTAGTTAACGGTTCATCGATCAGAAACGTAAGGAATTTCTTGAGTTGAAATAGGGTCGAATCTCAGTGACAGAATATGAACGAGAATTTGTCAAACTTAGTAAATATGCTCGAGAGTGTGTTTCCACCAAGGCTATCATGTGCAAGAGATTTGAGGATGGATTGAATGAGGATATTCATGTGTTAGTTGGGATCTTAGAGCTGAAAGAATTTGTAGTGTTAGTTGAGCGAGCTTGTAGGGTCGAAGAGTTGAATAAAGAGAAGAGGAAAGCTAATTGTGAAGCTAGAGATTCGAGGAAAAGACTTATGAGTAAGCCATTTCCATCTCATTCAAAGAAATCTAAAGAAATGTATTCCCGTTCAAATGTATCAGCTGCATATTCTCATAGAGACAGCATGAAGCAATACTCGAGTTTTAAATCTCAAGCCACTTCAATGGCAAGTGTGGGTAATGTAAGGCCTAACAAACCCGAATTTCAGCATTATGGAAGAAGACATACTGGTGAGTGTAGGATGAATGACAAGGCTTGTTTCAAGTGTGGTTTTCAGGAGCATTTCATCTGAGATTTCCCCAAAATGGCCAAGAAAGAAAAATTTTCAGAGTGTAAGACCGAGTAATACTACTAATAGGGGTAGGCCACAAAGGAATACTAGAAATGGAACTAGCACTAAAGGTGTGATGAAGGATTTAGCGATGAGATCCGAAACTCGAGCACCTGCTAGAGCCTATGCCATCTGTGCTCGCGAAGAAGCGACATCTCTAGATGTTATCACTGGTAACTTTTTCTCTTTATAATACTAATGTAGTTGCATTTATTGATCTTAGATCGACCCACTCTTATGTTTGTGTGAAATTGGTAACTAGTAAGAGCTTACCTGTTGAGTTTATTGAGTTTGTGATTAGAGTGTCAAACCCCTTAGGCAAACATGTGTTAGTTTATAGAGTTTGCAAGAATTGTCCCTTGATGATTCGAGGTCACTATTTGTTAGTTGATTTAATGTTGTTGCCATTTGATAAATTCAATGTTATTTTGGGTATGGATTGGTTAACACTGCATGATGCCGTAGTGAACTGTAAAAGAAAGATTATTAAACTGAAATGTGAAAATGGTGAAACTCTTCGGATTGATTCAGATGAGTTGGGTGAGGTACCTGCTGTGATTTCTTCAATGTCTGCCAAAAAATATGTAAGGAAAGGGTGTAAAGCTTATCTTGCTTATGTGTTGAATATAAAGATGTCTGAATTGAAAATTGAGTTAGTGTCGATAGTTTGTGAATATCTGGATGTGTTTCCAAAAGAATTGTAACACCCCGAACCCGAGACCGACACCGGAGTCGAACACGAGATGTTAACAGACTTTAAACCCTTTATAAAAATATTTCTCAGACACTGCCAATCTGTGTACTAGTCGCTTTAAAAATCATATCTTGAGTTTCACAACTCGAAAATCAGTTTCGTGATTTTTTCCCTGAAACTAGACTCATATGCCCATCTACATATTTTTTTCTAGAATTTTTGGTCGGGCCAATTAGTACAGTTTATTAGTCAAAGTCTCCCATGTTACAGGGATCGACTGCACTGACCTTTGCGCATTACGACCTGGATATCTCCCTGCACAGAGCTTCAATACTGATGCCGTTTGTTTCTATAGAAACTAGACTCAGAGAGGAATCTATCCTTATATGTTATGACTCCTAATTGTCTCTGGTTAATTTATAATGAATTTCCAAAGTCGGAACAGGGAATCCAAAAACCGTTCTGGCCCTGTCTCACGAGAACCTGAATATCTCTTAACATACTGTCCATATGATCTTTTCGTTGCTTCTATATGAAAATAGACTCATCAAGCTTGGAATACATAATTTATTCATCAATTTATTCCACTCCTACTATTTTTAGTGATTTTTCAATCTCACGTCACTGCTGCTGCCAGCATCTGTTACGAAAGCAACTATGCCCATTTCGTGATTTCTCCTCGATCTAACTAGTAATTCGTCATACATATCACAAATTATGATCATGACTAGCCATGCCAAAGGCTAATCATTGTCAAACATCCCCCTACTACACTATTGCCATATCATGAATTTTAACACCAAAATAATCAACCATGACATATGGCATAAAAAGGTCGAATTATCAAGATTTACGACCTAACGTTATAAAACCAAACCCAACCGAACATTTATGCCATTTTCGCATGGCTAAAAGTTTACATACCAAAGTTCAAACACAACATAATAGCCTATACATGCCGAAATGTTCTCCTAAGCCGACTAAGAAGAAAGTACCAAAACTTGCTAGCCGGTGTGATGACTTCGACGACGGCACGATCACGCAAAAAGAGACGAGTCCAAGAAACCTAGAATAGGTGACAAGCAAACACCGAATGAGTATATAACTCAGTAAGCCATAAGCATTCCACAACCATCCATTAATAAAATTATCACAACAGGAAACAATGAAATGAGGTTAAGTACTCCATCCATACCAAACTATACCATAGTTCCTTAAACCCTATGGTTCAATCTCATACCAAGTCCTACATTGGCCTTTCATACATCATTTTATTTTCGTTATAATCATACAATTAAACGAACTTTCACCTATTCCACAATGAACCTTATGTACGTGACTTCAACTATAATCGTCACATAGGTTCAAAACTTACCAAGCTCAACTCCAAATATAACATAGCGCCTATTAGCCATGAACTCAAGGAACTTACCTTTTCCGCTGTCCAAAATTGACTCGGTAAAGTCGCACCCTTCATGTAAATAATTTATAGAAAATATATATTGGGTTCGCACACATAGTGCTTAATAATCAACCACGCACACTTAGTGCCATGCACTTTAAACTCACACACTTAGTGCCATGCATTTCAAGTTCGCACACTTACCTTTTCCGCTGTCCAAAATCGACTCGGTAAGGTCGCACCCTTAATGTAAATAATTTATAGAAAATATATATTGGGTTCGCACACATAGTGCTTAATAATCAACCACGCACACTTAGTGCCATGTACTTTAAACTCGCACACTTAGTGCCATGTACTTTAAACTCGCACACTTAGTGCCATGCATTTCAAGTTCGCACACTTACCTTTTCCGCTGTCCAAAATCGACTCGGTAATGTCGCACCCTTAATGTAAATAATTTATAGAAAATATATATTGGGTTCGCACACATAGTGCTTAATAATCAACCACGCACACTTAGTGCCATGTACTTTAAACTCGCACACTTAGTGCTGTACAATTTAAACCCGCACACTTAGTGCCAATCTCATGACCGTGAACACTTATTGCCCGCACACTTAGTGCCGAAAACCAGCCACTCAATAGGCTTCACTTCCTTTTTACATTCGACAAATTTCATCTCTACTTACATATACATTTGTATACATTTCATCTCATTAAACACAATGGTATAGGTATTACGATCCTTTAAATCAATACCAAAGATATGCTTAATGACTTACTTGTGTTGGGTAAGATGGTTCCAACTCGGCTACTCGATGATCTTTTCTTTGCCTTTGCTCGATTCTCCTCCTTTAACTCCTTGAGCTTAATTAATAAATCAACTAGTTTAACCGCCTTGCTAAATATTTACAATCCAATTACACATGCATATGTATGTTAGTATATTCAGCAATCACCCTTACTAATCACCCACTTGATCAATTATGGAGAATCAAAGTTAATATCACAATGTGTACCCTATATGGCCCATTATACATAATCAAATTTAACATCATCTATATATTTACTCATATGGCCGAATATACCTAATCATACATACACCTAACCAAAAATAATTTCTAAAATCTTTATATCATTTATACACTAGAAAAGCATCCTCTCCCTTTCCATCAATTTAGCACATGCATTACTCATTAACCTACAAAAATTATATTCGGCCTTAGCACACAACTTGCTAGCCGATTCTTCCCCATCTAGCAACCAATGCACATATGTGCTCACTCAAAAATGCTAAAAAAAAAAAGATTCAAGAATCATCAATCCACCATCACATGCATCATTAACAAGCTTCATATTTAGCATGCAATGGCATTAACACAAACTCCACCTAGGCCGAATCTTAACTCATCTTCATGCCTCATCACCACAACATCAAACATCAAAATACCAACCAAGAATGTAACATGCATGGCCGAATATCATCTCCATCATTTAACAAAGTTTGAACCATGGCTAGGTAGATTTCAAACTTACAACTTAAAATATACATGAATCTCAAAGAATAATATCAAACATACCTCAATCTAGTTACATGCATGGCCAAACTTCCTCCTAATTCTCTTCCAAACCAAACATGAAGCAAGAACTCCTTCCTCCTCCCTTAGAATTTTCGGTCAAAAGAGGATGAAAAAGGATGAACAAGTTTTTCTTTTCCTTTCTTTAGCTCACGGCAATGGGGGGGAAACAACCACTCATTTTTTTGTTTTTCCTTTCTTTATTACCCATACTCCTTATTTTATTTTTTTCCTACATACCTCACTAGGCCAACATGTTCCCAACATGTTTCCACCCATAGCATGGCCAACCACTAGCTCAAATTTTGGGTAATTTGACATGCAACCCCATCATTTTCACAACATGCATTAATAGACCATTTTAAATTAGCCTATCATATTTTCACCATGTCTCATATCGATCCCTATTTAATAATTTCTCATGCAATTGGGAAAACTGGAGAATGAAACTTCCACATACTCATGTACACACATAATAAGCATAGAATATGGAAATTAATTATTTTTATGACTCGGTTTTGTGGTCCCGAAACCACTTCCCGACTAGGGTAAATTTTGGGCTGTTACAACTCTCCCCCACTTGAGAAATTTTCGTCCCCGAAAATCTTACCGGTAAATAGGTTTGGGTATCGTTCTTTCATTGAGCTCTCGGTTTCCCAAGTAGCTTCCTCGATCCCGTGTTTGAGCCATAACACCTTCACTAACGGAACCCTTTTGTTTCGCAACTCCTTCACTTCACGAGCTAGGATACGTATCGGTTCTTCTTCATAACTCATATCGGCTTGAATTTAAACCTCTGATGGGCTAATTATGTGCGATGGATCAGATCGATAGCGTCGAAGCATCGAAACATGAAAGACGTCGTGAATCTTTTCAAGCTCAGGGGGCAAAATCAATCTATACGCAACCGGACCAACTCGTTCGGAGATTTTGTACGGCCCAATGAATCTCGGGCTCAACTTGCCCTTACGGCCAAACCTGAGTACCTTTTTCCAAGGCGAAACTTTAAGGAACACTTTATCTCCCACCTGATATTCAATGTCCTTTCGTTTCAAGTCCGCATACGATTTCTGACGATCTGTGGCTGCCTTCAGACTTTCACGGATTACCTTTACTTTCTGTTCGGCATCTTTAATCAAATCAACTCCGAAAATTTTACTTTCACCGAGCTCGGTCCAAAGTAATGGTGTACGGCATTTACGACCGTACAAAGCCTCGTAAGGTGCCATCTTAATACTTGATTGAAAACTATTGTTGTAAGCGAATTCAATCAAAGGTACATACCGTTCCCATGAACCACTAAACTCAAGGATGCAGCATCTCAGCATATCCTTGAGTATCTGAATTATCCGCTCGGATTGACCATCGGTTTGGGGATGAAAAGCGGTGCTAAAATGCAACTTGGTACCCAAAGCTTCTTGCAATTTCTTCCAAAATCACGAGGTGAATCTCGGATCTCTATCCGACACGATAGAAATAGGTACTCCATGTAATCTCACAATCTGAGAAACATACAATTCGGCTAGTTTATCCAATGAAAAATCCGTACGCACGGGGATAAAGTGAGCCGACTTAATCAGTCTATCAACAACAACCCAAATCGCATCCTTCTTACTTGTTGACAATGGTAGTCTGGACACAAAGTCCATTGTGACTCGATCCCATTTCCACTCGGGTATCATGATCGGCTGAAGTAATCCTGAAGGCACTTGATGTTTCGCTTTCACTTGTTGACATATTAAACATCTCGAAACAAAGTCGGAGATGTCCCGTTTCATACCATGCCACCAAAATCGACGTTTCAAATCGTTGTACATTTTCGTACTCCCCGGGTGAATTGACATTCGGCTACAATGAGCTTCGTTCAGAATCATCGAAATGAGTTCTGAATTTCTTGGAACACACAACCGACTTCTGAACCTCAAACAATCGTCATCATCAATTTGAAATTCGGATTCCACATTCGGAATACATTCAGCCCGTTTTGCAACCAATTCATCGTCGACTTTTTGAGCTTCACGAATTTGATGAATCAATGTTGGTTTGGCCTTTAATTCAGCTACTAACACATTGTCGGGTAGAACAGACAAGTGCACATTCATCGCTCATAAAGCAAACAGCGATTTCCGGCTTAAGGCGTCCGCAACCACATTAGCCTTTCCCGGGTGGTAATCAATGACAAGCTCGTAATCTTTCAACAACTCAAGCCAACGTCTTTGTCGCAGATTTAAGTCTCTTTGAGTCATCAAATATTTGAGACTTTTGTGATCCGAAAATACATGGCACTTTTCGCCAAACAAGTAATGTCGCCATATTTTCAAAGCGAATACGATGGCGGCTAGTTCGAGATCATGGGTTGGATAATTTCTCTCGTGTGGCTTCAATTGTCTCGACGCATAGGCCACAACTCAGCCTTCTTGCATCAATACGCAACCCAACCCGAGTAGGGATGCGTCACTATAAATAACAAACTCTTTGCCTGATTCGGGTTGCACTAAAATTGGAGCTTCAGTCAAATGAGTTTTCAGTTGATCGAAGCCTTTCTGACATTTCTCCGTCCATTCGAACTTAGCATCCTTTTGAAGTAGCTTCGTCATTGGTGTGGCTATCATCGAGAAACCTTTGACAAATCGTCGGTAATAACCGGCGAGTCCCAAAAAGCTCCGAACCTCAGTAATATTTCTCGGAGGTTTCCAGTTAAGTATGGCTGAGATTTTGTTCGGGTCAACTCGAATACCCGATGCGGATACCACATGACCCAAGAAGCTAACCTCTCTTAACCAGAACTCACACTTACTGAACTTAGCATATAACTTCTTATCCCGCAAAACTTGCAACACTAATCTCAAGTGTTCAGCATGTTCGATCTCATCTCTTGAATAGACCAAGATGTCATCAATGAACACAACTACAAACCGATCCAAATATGGTCTGAAGATCCGATTCATCAAATCCATAAATACCGCAGGGGCATTAGTGAGCCCAAACGGCATCACTAAGAACTCGTAGTGACCGTACCTCGTTCTGAAAGCAGTTTTGGGTATGTCCGAATCTCGAATTCGCAACTGATAATAGCCCGATCTCAAATCTATTTTTGAGAACACTGAGGCTCCCTTCAATTGGTCGAACAAATCATCGATGCGCGGCAACGGATATTTGTTCTTTATCGTCACTTTATTCAGTTGACGATAGTCAATGCACAACCTCATGGTTCCGTCCTTCTTTTTCACGAACAATACTGGTGCACCCCAAGGTGAGAAACTTGGTCGAGCAAAACCTCTATCTGTCAATTCTTGCAACTGAGATTTTAACTCTTTTAACTCGGTTGGTGCCATACGATACGGAGCTATCGAAATCGGCATAGTCCCAGGTACAAGCTCAATACCAAACTCTACCTCCCAAACAGGTGGTAAACCCGGTAATTCTTCAGGAAAAACATCCGGGTATTCACAAACCACCCGCACAGATTCGGGGTTCTTTTCTAATTCTTTATCATCAAGTACATACGCAAGGTATGCTTCGGACCCTTTTCTTACATATTTCTGGGCCAACATTGCTGATATTACAGCTGGCAACCCCTCCAAATCCGTAGACTCAACTCGGATTACCTCATTATTTGCGCACCTCAAATCAATAGTCTTGCTTTTGCAATTCACAACCGCATCATGCGCGGTCAGCCAATCCAAACCAAGAATAACATCAAATTCATCAAACGGCAAAAGCATCAAGTCCACCGAAAAACAAGAACCTCGAATTACTAGGGGACATCTCTTACACACTTTGTCGACAAGCACGTAACGACCCAAGGGATTTGACACCCGAATTACGAACTCAGTAGACTCAACAGGTAGAGTCTTACTGGATGCTAAGGTTCCACATACATATGAATGAGTAGAGCCAGGGTCAATCAATGCAATCACATTAGTATCAAAGAGAGTGAAGGTACCAGTGATGACGTCAGGGGAGGATGCCTCCTCTCGTGCGCGAATGGCATATGCTCTAGCAGGAGTACGGTTCTCGGCTCGAACAGCCGTATCAGAGGTCCCTCTCTGACTACCACCCCTACCTCCTAAAATTCTCGGTGGTCTACCTCTAGTTGTCACTCCACTAGGTCTTGCACCTTGAATCTTATTCTTCTCATCAAGCTCCGTGCAATCTCTAATGAAGTGGTCCTTCGAACCGCATCCGTAACAGGCCCTGTTAATAGACTTACCCCAACATTCACCTATGTGTCGTCTTCCACATTGGGGACATTCAGGTTTCTCTAGACGATTATTGCCCACACTAGCTACCGAAGTAGCTCGGGAGTCCGTCGATGGTCTTGCTCTGATGGAAATTCCCGCAGTCGTCCTCGACTTATTAGTGTCCTCCCTGAACTTCTTTACGGCTGAGAACGGAGCTTTACCCGTCGATCTTTTACGATAGTCTCTAGCTTCAAATTCAGCCTTCTTCTTCTCCTTTCCAAGTTCTTCCGCCTTGCAGGCTCGTTCGACTAGTGTTACGAATTCTTTTATTTCCAAAATACCCATTAGTAGCTTTAAATCTTCATTCAATCCTTCTTCGAATCTTTTGCACATAGCAACCTCATCAGCTACACACTCCCGGGCATACCTACTGAGTCTTACGAATTCATGTTCGTATTCAGATACTGTCATACGGCCTTGCTTGAGTTCCAAGAATTCCTTACGCTTTTGATCAATGAACCGTTGACTAATATATTTCTTTCGAAATTCCGTCTGAAAGAAGTCCCAAGTTACTCATTCGTTTGGGACTATGGAAATCAGGGTCCTCCACCAATAGTAGGCTGAGTCCCGCAACAAGGATATAGCACACTTTAGACATTCATCGGGTGTGCATGACAGTTCATCAAACACCCGAATGGTGTTATCAAGCCAGAACTCGGCCCTTTCAGCATCATCAGTAACTATGGCCCTGAACTCCTCAGCCCGCGCTTCCTAATCAAGTCTACAGGTGGCTTACTCAGCCTCACAGGATCAGTAACTGATGGCATTACTGGCTCCGGGGGTGGATTATTCAAATTCGGGAATTGTTGGACAGCCGGATTGGTTCGGGCATACTGCGCGACCCACTCATTCATCATGGTAAAGAAGGCTTGTTTAGCCCCCTCACCTTGATTATTCGCAGATGACTGAGGTTCAACAGGCGGTGTCCCTTGTGCAGGAGCAGCCACTACACTTTCAATGCCATCCGCCAAGGTTCTCTCTACACCGGGATCCATTTACTAATCAAAACATAAATTTTAACCGTCAGAAGTCATCACACAGTTAAACATTAACATTCCGCATGTATGGCTAGACTCATACGTGCTGTGACAGCCCAAAGTTGACCCTAGTCGGGAAGTGGTTTCGGGACCGCTAAACCGAGTCACCGAAACGTTTGAATGTGATACTTATTGTCTAGAATATGTAATTATGAATGTGTGAAAATTTCAAGCTTCAATTTGGTTGATTTCATGTGAATTTAGTCAATAGGACTTATGTGAGAAAATTCTAAAATGTGATAGGTCAATGTGTGAGGACCTACTAGTGCATGTGGACAAAGGGGGACTTGCATGTCAAATTCCCCCCCTAATGAGTAGTGGCCGGCCATGACAAGGAAGGATGGGCAAAACATGTCATGAAACATGTTTTGTTAGTGGAAGAATAAAATAAGGAGTATGGGTAATAAAGAAATGGAAAACAAAAGAAAAAAAAATGTGTGTGTGGTGTTTGTCCCCCCATTGCCGTGAGCTAAACAAGAGAAAGGGGGAATTTTGTTCATCCTTTTCTCATCTTCATGCTTGCCAAAAACTAGAAAGAAAAACAAAGAAAAATTTTCTCATCCTTTGGTTCATCCTTGGCCAAAAATTTTAAGGAGGAAAGAAGAAGAAAGGTGAAGAGATTCGGCCATGCATGTAGCTAGGCTAAGGTATGTTTGATGATGTTCCATGAGAGGCATGCATGTTTTAGTTGTTAGCTTGAGTTCTACCTAACCCATGGTCTAAATCTTGCTATGTGATGGAAATGGCACTTGACCATGGATGAATCATTCTTGGTTGATGTTTGATGTTGTGGTGATGAGGCATGAGGATGAGTTAAGATTCGGCCTAGGTGGAGGTTGTGTTAATGCCATTGCATGCAAAATATGAAGCTTGTTAATGATGCATGTGATGATGGCTTGATGATTCTTGAACCTCCTTTTTAGCATTTTTGTGTGAGCACATATGTGCATTGGTTGCTAAATGGAGAAGAATCGGCTAGCAAGATGTGTGCTAAGGCCGAATGTAACTTTGCATGTTAATGAGCAATGCATGTGTTAAATTGATGAAAAGGGGGAGGATGCTTTACTAGTGTGTATATGTGTGTATTAAGTGTTGAAATCGACCCCAAAAATGGACATGCATATTCGGCCAAGGGGAAAGAAATTAGCTAATATGTTGTGTTGATGCATGATTTTGCATGTATGAGACTTTAATGTCTAATGTATAAATATGGGCTAAGTGCCTTGTGTTCATCTTTTGATGCCTAAACGATGAAATCAATTTATTTGTTTGATTAAGCTCAAGAGCAAAGGGGAAATAAAACCGATAAAGGGAAGGAAAAAGTGGTTGAATAGCTAGCGGAATCGTTCGACAACACCCGAGGTAAGTTCTTGAGTAAGAGAGCTTAAATTACAATGTGATTAAATCATGCTCTATGTGTGGCTATTGAGCCGAATGTGCAAGGACGATATGTGCCTTGTGTTTGAGTTTCGCAAATGAAAATGAAATGTGAATGTGCATGATTAATTGAATGCTGTCCGGGCTAAGTCCCGAAGGCTTTGTGCTAAGTGAATATATCCGGACTAAGATCCGAAGGCCTTTGTGCGAGATACTAAATCCGGGTTAAGTCCCAAAGGCATTCGTGCGAGTTATTAAATCCGGGTTAAGTCCCGAAGGCATTCGTGCGAGTTGTTGAATCCGGGTTATGTCCCGAAGGCATTGTCTGAGTTACTAAAACCGGGCTATGTCCCGAAGGCACTTGAACGAGGAGCTATATCCGGTTAAATTCCGAAGGTACGTGATTTGGAAATGAATGAGCTTGCTGTAAAATTCCAGCTAATACTCGAAAAACATCCCAATATTGGGATATGTTACGTATGTGTTGAATATTAATCGAGCCCTTACAAATAAATGTTCGCTCAGTTGATAAACGAGCTACCGGCCTTCGGCCAAGTTAGTTTATTGTGTATGTACCTAAGGGTTGTTAATGTTGTGAAGCAAGTTTGATATCGGTAAATTGCGTATTATGAAATATTCCGTTTAGCTAAATGTGTGCTATTATTTGTGCATGCTGGAATTCCTTGCTCAAACTTACTAAGCATAAATTGCTTACTCGTTACATTGCTCCTCTGTTTTATAGATTTTTGGTTCTCCAGCTATCGGACTCGGGATCTTGAAGTCGAAGTCGCCCACACTATCAAAGGCTCTTTTGGGTACTATTTTGGTTGAATTTTGATATGGCATGTATAGGACTACCCATCGTTGTCTTTCGAGTACTTTATGAAATGTATAAGTGTACAGCCATGCGAAGATGGCTTGTAGAAGTGGAGTATGGCATTAGACCATTCGTATTTATGAATGTATAGATGGTTTCATGATGTAACTATGTTGGAATGGAAGTGTTGAGCAAATGATCAGCCACTAGAATGGCTAAGTATGATCATATGTGGGCTTATGTATGACAAGGCCCTAGTTGGTCCATGAAACCCCAAATTAGGTAAGGTTTACTTTGAAAACAGAAGCTGATAGCAGCAGTGGTGTGGATTGGAAAAATCACAAGAATTCGTAGGAGTGGAATTAAATAGTGAATAAATTATGTAATCGAACCTTGATGAATCTACTTTCATATGGAAGTAACGAAACAATCATAGGAACAGTACAGTAAGAGATATTTGGGTTCTTGTGGAACAGGGCCAGAACAGTTTCTGGATTCCCTGTTCCGACTTTGGAAATTCACTATAAATTGACCAGAGATAATTAGGGGTCATACCATATATGTATGGATTCCTCTCTGAGTCTAGTTTCCATAGAAATAAACGGAATCAGCATTGAAGCTCTGTGCAGAGAGATATCCCAGTCGTAATGGGAAAAGGTCAGTGTAGTCGACCCCTGTAACATGGGAGACTTTGACTAATAAACTGTACTAATTGGCCCGACCAAAAATTCTAGAAAAAAATACATAGGTGGGGACATGAGTCTAGTTTCAGGAAAAAATCACAAAACTGATTTTCGAGTTGTGAAACTCAAGATATGATTTTCGAAGCGACTAGTACTCAGACTGGGCAGTGTCTGGAAAAATTTTTCAAAGCTTGTTGACATCTCGTGTCCGACTCCGGTGTCGGTCTCGGGTTCGGGGTGTTACACGTGCTATGGTAGTCCTAGAACAGACTAAACCATAGCTCTGATACCAATCAAATGTAACACCCCGAACCCGAGACCGACACCGGAGTCGAACACGAGATGTTAACAGACTTTAAACCCTTTATAAAAATATTTCTCAGACACTGCCAATCTGCGTACTAGTCGCTTTAAAAATCATATCTTGAGTTTCACAACTCGAAAATCAGTTTTGTGATTTTTCACTGAAACTAGACTCATATGCCCATCTACATATTTTTTTCTAGAATTTTTGGTCGGGCCAATTAGTACAGTTTATTAGTCAAATTCTCCCATGTTACAGGGATCGACTACACTGACCTTTGCGCATTACGACCTGGATATCTCCCTGCACAGAGCTTCAATACTGATGCCGTTTGTTTCTATAGAAACTAGACTCAGAGAGGAATCTATCCATATATGTTATGACTCCTAATTGTCTCTGGTTAATTTATAATGAATTTCCAAATTCGGAACAGGGAATCCAGAAACCGTTCTGGCCCTGTCTCACGATAACCTGAATATCTCTTAACATACTGTCCATATGATCTTTTCGTTGCTTCTATATGAAAATAGACTCATCGAGCTTCGAATACATAATTTATTCATCAATTTATTCCACTCCTACTATTTTTAGTGATTTTTCAATCTCACGTCACTGCTGCTGCCAGCATCTGTTACGAAAGCAACTATTCCCATTTCGTGATTTCTCCTTGATCTAACTAGTAATTCGTCATACATATCACAAATTATGATCATGACTAGCCATGCCAAAGGCTAATCATTGTCAAACATCCCCTACTACACTATTGCCATATCATGAATTTTAACACCAAAATAATCAACCATGACATATGGCATAAAAAGGTCGAATTATCAAGATTTACGACCTAACGTTATGAAACCAAACCCAACCGAACATTTATGCCATTTTCGCATGGCTAAAAGTTTACATACCAAAGTTCAAACACAACATAATAGCCTATACATGCCGAAATGTTCTCCTAAGCCGACTAAGAAGAAAGTACCAAAACTTGCTAGCCGGTGTGATGACTTCGACGACGGCACGATCACGCAAAAAGAGACGAGTCCAAGAAACCTAGAATAGGTGACAAGCAAACACCGAATGAGTATATAACTCAGTAAGCCATAAGCATTCCACAACCATCCATTAATAAAATTATCACAACAGGAAACAATGAAATGAGGTTAAGTACTCCATCCATACCAAACTATACCATAGTTCCTTAAACCCTATGGTTCAATCTCATACCAAGTCCTACATTGGCCTTTCATACATCATTTTATTTTCGTTATAATCATACAATTAAACGAACTTTCACCTATTCCACAATGAACCTTATGTACGTGACTTCAACTATAATCGTCACATAGGTTCAAAACTTACCAAGCTCAACTCCAAATATAACATAGCGCCTATTAGCCATGAACTCAAGGTACTTACCTTTTCCGCTGTCCAAAATTGACTCGGTAAAGTCGCACCCTTCATGTAAATAATTTATAGAAAATATATATTGGGTTCGCACACATAGTGCTTAATAATCAACCACGCACACTTAGTGCCATGCACTTTAAACTCACACACTTAGTGCCATGCATTTCAAGTTCGCACACTTACCTTTTCCGCTGTCCAAAATCGACTCGGTAAGGTCGCACCCTTAATGTAAATAATTTATAGAAAATATATATTGGGTTCGCACACATAGTGCTTAATAATCAACCACGCACACTTAGTGCCATGTACTTTAAACTCGCACACTTAGTGCCATGCATTTCAAGTTCGCACATTTACCTTTTCTGCTGTCCAAAATCGACTCGGTAAGGTCGCACCCGTAATGTAAATAATTTATAGAAAATATATATTGGGTTCGCACACATAGTGCTTAATAATCAACCACGCACACTTAGTGCCATGTACTTTAAACTCGCACACTTAGTGCTGTACAATTTAAACCCGTACACTTAGTGCCAATCTCATGACCGTGAACACTTATTGCCCGCACACTTAGTGCCGAAAACCAGCCACTCAATAGGCTTCACTTCCTTTTTACATTCGACAAATTTCATCTCTACTTACATATACATTTGTATACATTTCATCTCATTAAACACAATGGTATAGGTATTACGATCCTTTAAATCAATACCAAAGATATGCTTAATGACTTACTTGTGTTGGGTAAGATGGTTCCAACTCGGCTACTCGATGATCTTTTCTTTGCCTTTGCTCGATTCTCCTCCTTTAACTCCTTGAGCTTAATTAATAAATCAACTAGTTTAACCGCCTTGCTAAATATTTACAATCCAATTACACATGCATATGTATGTTAGTATATTCGGCAATCACCCTTACTAATCACCCACTTGATCAATTATGGAGAATCAAAGTTAATATCACAATGTGTACCCTATATGGCCCATTATACATAATCAAATTTAACATCATCTATATATTTACTCATATGGCCTAATATACCTAATCATACATACACCTAACCAAAAATAATTTCTAAAATCTTTATATCATTTATACACTAGTAAAGCATCCTCTCCCTTTCCATCAATTTAGCACATGCATTACTCATTAACCTACAAAAATTATATTTGGCCTTAGCACACAACTTGCTAGCCGATTCTTCCCCATCTAGCAACCAATGCACATATGTGCTCACTCAAAAATGCTAAAAAAAAAAGAGATTCAAGAATCATCAATCCACCATCACATGCATCATTAACAAGCTTCATATTTAGCATGCAATGGCATTAACACAAACTCCACCTAGGTCGAATCTTAACTCATCTTCATGCCTCATCACCACAACATCAAACATCAAAATACCAACCAAGAATGTAACATGCATGGCCGAATATCATCTCCATCATTTAACAAAGTTTGAACCATGGCTAGGTAGATTTCAAACTTACAACTTAAAATATACATGAATCTCAAAGAATAATATCAAACATACCTCAATCTAGTTACATGCATGGCCAAACTTCCTCCTAATTCTCTTCCAAACCAAACATGAAGCAAGAACTCCTTCCTCCTCCCTTAGAATTTTCGGTCAAAAGAGGATGAAAAAGGATGAACAAGTTTTTCTTTTCCTGTCTTTAGCTCACGGCAATGGGGGGGAAACAACCACTCATTTTTTTTTGTTTTTCATTTCTTTATTACCCATACTCCTTATTTTATTTTTTTCCTACATACCTCACTAGGCCAACATGTTCCCAACATGTTTCCACCCATAGCATGGCCAACCACTAGCTCAAATTTTGGGTAATTTGACATGCAAACCCATCATTTTCACAACATGCATTAATAGACCATTTTAAATTAGCCTATCATATTTTCACCATGTCTCATATCGATCCCTATTTAATAATTTCTCATGCAATTGGCAAAATTGGAGAATGAAACTTCCACATACTCATGTACACACATAATAAGCATAGAATATGGAAATTAATTATTTTTATGACTCGGTTTTGTGGTCCCGAAACCACTTCCCGACTAGGGTAAATTTTGGGCTGTTACAAGAATTACCTAGGTTAACTCCGATTAAAGAAGTTGAGTTTGGTATTGATTTAGTACTAGTAACCTTACCGATATCTATTGCTCCGTATAGAATGGCTTCGACTAAATTGAAAGAATTAAAAGCTCAGTGGATAAGGGTTTTGCGAGACCGAGTTTTTCTCCTAGGGTGCTCGAGTGTTATTTGTAAAGAAGAAAGACGGATCCATGAGGCTTTGTATCGATTACCGAAAGCTCAACAAGGTGACTATAAAGAATAAGTATCTTTTGCCGAGGATTGATGACTTGTTTGCTCAGTTAAAAGGAGCAACAGTATTCTTGAAGATTGATCTGAGATCTGGCTACTGTCAGTTGAGAATTAAAGAGTCGAATGTACTAAAAACCGCTTTTAGGACAAGGTATGGGCATTATGAATTCCTTGTTATGCCTGAATGCACCTGCTATTTTTATGGGCTTGATAAATAGAATTTTTCAACCGCATTTAGATAAGTTTGTGGTTGTGTTCATCGATGACATTCTGATTTATTCTCGAGATGAGTCCGAGCATGCTGACACTTGAGAACTGTATTACAAACGTTGAGAGATAAGAAATTGTTTGCCAAATTCAGTAAAAGTGAGTTTTGGCTCCGGGAAGTTAGATTTTTGGGACATATTGTTTCATGTGATGTTATTCGGGTTGATCCAAGTAAGATTTCGGCAGTTGTTGATTGGAAATGACCAAGGAATGTATCTGAAATTAAAAGCTTTTTGGGTTTATCCGGTTATTATCAATGCTTTGTCAAAGGATTTTCGATGATTGATACTCCTATGACCAGGTTGTTGCAAAAAGATGTTAAATTTAAATGGTCCAAAAAATGTCAACAAAGTTTTGAGAAATTGAAAGCATTACTGACTGAGGCATCGATTTTAGTGCAACCTAAATCGAGAAAAGAATTTGTAATCTCTAATGACGCTTCATTGAATGGTTTGGGTTGTATGTTGATGCAAGAGGGAAAAGTGGTAGCCTAGGCCTCGAGACAGTTAAAACTGCATAAGAAGAATTATCCAACGCACGATTTGGAATTAGCTGCCATCGTTTTTGCTTTGAAAATTTGGTATCATCATTTGTACGGTGAGAAATGTCATATCTTTACTGATCATAAGAGTTTAAAGTATTTGATGACTCAGAAAGATTTGAACTTGTGAAATGAAGATGGCTTGAGTTACTGAAAGATTATGAGCTAGTAATTGATTATCACCCGGGTAAGGCAAATATAGTCGCAGATGCGTTGAGTATAAAGTCTTTATTTGCTTTGAGAGCGATGAATACACGATTGACTTTGTCCGATAATAGTTCGATCCTAGCCAAGTTGAGAGCTAGACCATTATTTCTTCAACAAATTTGTGAAGCTCAAAAATATGATGGTGATTTGCAAGCCAAAAGAGTTCTTTGTGAATTGAGTAGTGATTCAGATTTTCATATCGGATCCGATGATTGTTTGATGTTCCGAGGCAGAATTTGTATACCGAAAAATGATGAACTTATTCAGAAAATCTTCATGAAGCACATAATGGTTGTTTATCTGTGCATCCAGGTAGTACAAAAATGTATAATGATTTGAAGAAATTTTATTGGTGGTCAGGTATGAAACGAGATATTTTAGAGTTTGTTTCGAGATGTTTGATATGTCAACAAGTAAAAGCCGAACACCAAGTGCCTTCGGTTTACTTTAGCCAATGATGGTACCTGAGTGGAAGTGGGATAGGATTATATGGACTTCATAACTAGGTTGCCTTTGACTCCGAAAAAGAAAGATGTCGTCTGGATTGTTGTTGATAGATTGACGAAATCGGCTCATTTTATTTCAGTGCGTACTGACTACTCACTTGATAAGTTAGCTGAATTGTATATTTCTGAGATTGTGAGATTGTATGGAGTGCCTATTTCTATTATTTCGGATAGAGATCTAAGGTTCACTTTGATATTTTGGAAGAAATTACAAGAGGCTTTTGGTACAAAGTTGAACTTTAGTACCGCATTTCATCCGCAAATCAACAGTCAGTCTAAAAGAACGATTTAGGTACTCAAACATATGCTCCGATGTTGTGTTCTAGAATTCGAAGGTAGTTGGGAAAAATATCTACCATTAGTCGGGTTTGCTTATAACAACAGTTTTCAGTCGAATATAAAGATGGCACCATATGAGGCATTGTATCGCCGCAAGTGTCGAACTCCGTTGTATTGGACCAAGCTTAATGAGAAACAGATTCATGGGGTTGATTTGGTTAGAGAAACTGAAGAAAAGTAAAGGTAATCCGTGATTGCTTGAAAGCCGCTTCAGATTGACAAAATTTGTACGCAAATTTGAAAAGAAAAGAAATCTAATTTTAGATTGGTGATAAAGTATTTCTGAAAGTGTCTCCATGGAAGAGGATTCTGAGATTTGGCCGTAAAGGCAAGTTAAGTCCACGTTTCATTGGCCCGTATGAGGTTATTGAAATAATAGGGCCAGTGGCAAATCGGTTAGCTTTACCGACAGAGTTAGAAAGGATTCATAATGTGTTCCATGTGTGTTAATGTCGCGACGATACCGTTCTGATCCCTCACATGTGATTTCTCTGATAGAGATTGAGATACGACCTAATATGACTTACAGTGAAGAACCGATCAAGATTTTAGCTTGGGAAGTTAAACAATTGAGAAATAAAAGTATAGGCCTAATGAAAGTTTTGTGGCAACGGCATGGGGTTGAAAAGGCTACGTGGGAACCTGAGGAAGCTATAAGAAAATAGTACCCAAACCTATTTTCTGGTAAGATTTTCAGGGACGAAAATCCCTACAAGGGGAAGAGTTGTAACAACAATATTTTGGCCTACTCGGAACAGTGGTTTCGGGATCACGAATCCGACATAGAAAATCTTGTTTTATTACATTTTCAACGTCTACAGTTTTATGGAATGATTTTGTGAAAATTCCATTCGAAAATTTTGACGTTTGAGCATTCAATTTTAACAAAAAAGACTAAATTGTAAAAGTGAAAAAGTTGAGTTCTACATGTTAGAGGTGTATAATTGTTATGAAATTTTAAATTAAAGGTCCTTAGATGGTAATTAGACCATTTGTTAAGTTAGTGGACAAAAATGGACATGAGGTGAGAGAAATTTCATGTTTTATAAAAAGGGAATTTTGGTAATTTGTCAATTAAAGACATAATAAGTAAAATAAAAGCAAATTTTCGTCCATCTTCTTCTTGCTTGGCCAAAACTTGAAGGAAGAAGACATATCTAGCGTTTTTCTAGTTTTCAAGCTCGGTTGTAAGTCCGTTCTTGTCTTGTTTTTAATGCCCTTTACATTTTTGAAGTTGTTATCACTCGATCTATATATTTCTACCACTAATTTGAGAAATGATTGAGGCCTATGGTTTGACCCATGTTAGGCATGTGTTTATTTTGATGTTTAATGATAGATTATGCAAGTTTGATGTTTGATAAACAACTTTTGCTAAGTGATTTTCGATGGAAATGCCTCAAATAACCTATTTGTAAAAGTTATAAAATAAGTAGTAAAAGTGTGATTGAATGAAAAATGTGGGCTGGTATAAGTACAATAAAGATCTGGCTAGACTTGGTAATGAAGAAATTTGATAAAAATCATTTTACGAGCCTAGGGACTAAATTGTAAAAATGTCAAAGTTTAGGGGAAAAACATAATTTTTCCATAGTGTAATTTTTGGGCTGAATTGAACAATGTGAATATTAAATGAATTAAATTTGTTATTATAGATCAAGAGAAGCAAGGTTGAACTTAGATTGGAGGAAAAAAAAGTGTTTGACGATTAGGTCCTATTTCTACTATTTTTATACCGAGGTAAGTTCGTATGTAAATAATGCATTGTTTTAATTATGTTTTAAATGTTTTATTATTGTATGAATTGTGATTGACCCTTAGACGTATTTGAAAATGTTTCGACAAGCGTGAAGTCCCGATTAAACCTTAGGAATAGATAGGATACAAATGTCATGACATTAGGGTTACTAAGACTACATATAAGACCATATCTGGGATATGGCATCAATATGAGACTTCATGTAAGACCATACCTGGGATATGGCATCGATATGAGACTTCATGTAAGACCATAGCTGGGCTATTGGCATCGATACAAGAGTACATGTAAGACCATGTCTGGGATATGGCATTGGTACGGTACCGTGTGTACGAGACTCCCGAGTATCCTTTAGTATTCCAAGTGGTTCAATAGGTAATTTAACGAGTATGTCAAAGATGAATTCTGTGTAATTCCAATTCGAGATAACTCAGGTATGTACGTAAAACTCATACGAAATGAGCTCGTTATGTGATGAACCCTCGGTAAGGTTATGAATATAAGATCTTAATAATTTTTATGCCAATTGTCATCTTGTTAATTGTATGTTAAATGTTTGGATATGATGCTTATTATTTGCATAGGAACTTAATAAGCTTTAAAGCTTACTCCCCTTTCTTTTTCCTTATCTTATAGTGTCACCAAGCTAGCTCGGAGATCAGAGACTATCGGAGATCCACTCACACTATCAACTTATTATCTTGGGTGCCAATGAATTCAACATTTTGAGTTATAGCATATATAGGGACTTGGTCATTTTGTTATGTGTCATAATTGAATTGACCTAATGTGTTGGCCTATATTGGTTGGTAATTCATCTTGTAAATGGCCATTTGAAATTGGCTAATATTGGTATAAGTATATATATTTATGATGATGCTTTTCATGAATGTGGGAATTTGCATAATTTGAATTGATAAATGTTAGTATGTGAATGAGGTGTTGATGTCTTGGTTGTGGTTGATTTGGTTGTATGTATATGTTTGGATTCGTGTTATATGTTGTTATGTAGATGTGTGCAGCAAAGGGGTGACAAAATGGCTTGGTAAATAGCCTTATTTTTGTCCACACGGGTAGTCACACACACGGGTGTGTGTCTAGGCCGTGTGTGATACACAGCTTGCCCCATGGGCTTATGTTCCTGTCGTGTGTCCCTTGCACCTTAATTGTTGCAAAACAGAATGCTCAGAATTGAGTACACGGGTAGAGACACGAACGTGTGTCTCAACCGTGTGGATGACACGGCCTCAGGCACAGGCGTGTGTCTTGGGTGTGTGAAGTTTGCACCTATTTTATGAAAAATCAAAATTATTAAATCGACCACACGACCAAGCACACGGGTGTGTGACTTGGCCATGTGTCTTTAATTTGTTTTTGGGTGACAAACAGAGAGTTACACGGGTTAGGGACACGGGCGTGTGTGACCACATGGCCTGCCCACACGAACGTGTTCTAGGCCACACAGACGATTGACCCCTATTTGGTGGAAAAATTTTCTAAGTGTTCTAAAATTTTCTAAAGTTCCCGGTTTAGTCCCAAACCACTTCCAATGCATGTTTTGGGCCTCGTAGGTTCATTTTAGGGACATTATGAATGAATGCGAAAAGTTTTAATTTAGGATGGAAAATTTACGTCCCGATTTTGTATGATTGCTTGTGTATAAGTCCGGTAATGTTTCGTACCCTGTTTCGGCGTCGAATACGGATAAGGGGTGTTACAAAAAACCTGATTCTGCAAGTGTGTATCTGTGGACATGAATCCACAGGCATGTGTCTAGCGTGTATTAGCAGAGTATGACTCCGCTAAGATCTTTCACCTGTATAGGTTGCATTGGGAAAATTCACCTAGACTTACCGTAACACATATGTTCGCAGAGAGTGAAGGTGAACTATTTATTTGAGCGAAGTGTATTTTATACTTGTTGCTTATATTCTTACGTGAAATGTTTAGCGTATTAGTTGTCCTTATGCATGTCTTATATTCCACACAAGTTGTATGTGTGGGCGAGTAAACATCATGCGAACTCACTAAGATCATTTTGAACTTACCATGCTTCTTGATTTATCTCTTCAAGTATAAAAAGCCATTTCGAACTATGGGAAAGGGACTAAGCCAGAAGTTGATGTTTTAGTTGTGAGCCTTTTAATTGTATTTTTGTAACATGTACATATCAAGGTAGTCTACACGCTAGTAAACTAAGAATCTAGTTTTACTGTATTTAGTTGAAACTCTTTTTAAACACAAGGCAGTATGTACGGTTGGATTAAATGTATATTTTGTAGACTTTTAAGTATATGCCAAAAATGAAATAAGTTGTCAACTCATGTTATTGTATATTCCAATTAGCTGAAATCATTTAAATATTCGGTAATAACATTATTTTATTCGAGTCCACGGACTGAACTGAGCATGAGATGTTACAATAAATAATAAAAATATATTGATGAAGCACATTATCACTTATCTTGCCAAATTGAGACTGCTTCGCTAGTACCTATCCTCCACCCCATTCCCATATCTAGCAACCGTCACAGACTCCATATGCTCCAGCAATATCTATAAATTATTAAATGTTAAAACTTTCTTGTAATGAATTTTATTAAGAATGTAATCTAAGAAGTTTAAAATTTAATTAGTTAATCGTAAGTTAACCTACTAGATATTAATTAAATTAAGGAATTTTATTTTTCATATATTTAATTCTTTTATATTTAAATAAATCAATAAGATTTCAGATTTAAATTATTTTGTTTTTAAAGTGAATTATTATGTCAAGTCTATTATTTAAATATTTATTTAAATTTAAAAAATATATATTTAAATAGAATAATTTAATTAATTTTAAAATTTTAAAAGATATTTTTTTTATCCTTCACTAATAGCTGCTTATATGCATGCAAATTATGAAATTTTAAAGAAGAAACTTGTGATTATTGTCTTGTCTATCATAATTTGCTAATTTGTCATGAAATGTTAATGACTATTTTATTTATTATTTGTAATATTACTTATTTATGACGTTAATTGAATTGTGCTTTAACATGTAAATTAAAATAATTTCAAAACTTAAAAGTATAATTAAAATATCATATTAAAAAAAATGATATTTGCAAATATAGAAGTTACCTATTTTTTTATTAATAGATTGTGTAATTTATATAAGTCTAATTATGAAATTTATTACGTTGTCAATAATTCAATTTAATTTTATACAAATTTTAGTTATAATTCTATTTTGATGAACATCTTTTAATTAAAAAAAATATAATGTACACATGATTGTGAGTCACCCTATTAAGTTATCATAATTTCAAACTCAAATATGTATTAATAGTTGTATCCTAAGGGAAGATGATAATGTTTTTAAGTGTACAACTTTTAAAAGTTATATATATATTTTCTATTAAATATTAATTTATTATAGTTTTATCTATAAATTAGTAAATTTTATTAAAAAATCAATCTAAAAGGTTTAAAATTTAATTACTTAATTAGCCAACTTTATTTATTTTTATATTTAGTTCATATATATTTAAATAAATTAATAAAATTATTATGCCAAACTCTATTCTTACATATTTATTAATTTAAATCTAAATAAAAAATATATATGTATATATTTATTTAAATTGAATAATTTTATTTATTTTAACCTTTTAAAAGATATTTTTATTTTTCACTAATAGCTGCTTATATCTATACGGATTATGATACAAGAGATACTAGAACATGAGAAATATTAGCAGAGTCAAGTGGCTATATATGTGGCTTTAGCTTCACCAAAAACATCAACAAGATTTTTCCAAATCCACGCGGCATAAAATCAACCTATACAACTCTCCAAAAAATCCAATTGCAAATCCACACCAATGCAGCAAACAATAGACTGCTGCTGACATGTACATTTCCTGATCCACAACATCTTCTCATTTCCATTATAACCCCTTCTCTCCTCCAAACTAAAATAGACTACAATAACCATCGGCAAACAAACCAAGTCAACCTAAAGCCTTAGGAACCATGGCAACCTCTGCTATCCAACAATCTGCTTTTGTTGGCCAGCCCGCTTTGAAGCAGTCCAATGAGCTCTTACGCAAAGTCGGAGCTTTCAATGGTGGTCGTGTTACCATGCGCAGAACTGTGAAAAGTGCCCCTACCAGCATCTGGTATACTCTTGTTACTACTTCCTAGTACTAACTAGTAGCATTTTGTTATAAGGATCTTTTCAGTCTAATCATTGATGGTTAACCCAAATATTGTGAAACAACAGACTGTAAAAAATTCAATTTGTACAGTACATTCTAGCAGCAATCTGCCTTATTTTAAACAATACATTTAAAGAGAAATAACATGTACAAGTGAAATCATGCAACTGAACTATATTTCTGCATCTTGATCTGATTACCTACGGTTTGGTTTTAAAAACAGGTATGGCCCTGACCGCCCAAAGTACTTGGGTCCATTCTCAGACCAAATCCCATCATACCTGACAGGTGAATTCCCTGGTAACTATGGGTGGGACACTGCTGGGTTATCAGCTGACCCTGAGACATTTGCTAAGAACCGTGAGCTTGAAGTGATCCACTGCAGATGGGCAATGCTTGGTGCCCTTGGTTGTGTCTTCCCTGAAATTCTTTCAAAGAATGGAGTTAAGTTCGGAGAGGCAGTTTGGTTCAAAGCTGGATCTCAAATATTCTCCGAGGGCGGCCTTGACTATCTTGGCAACCCAAACCTTATCCATGCTCAGAGCATTCTTGCAATCTGGGCTTGCCAAGTTGTGCTCATGGGATTTGTTGAAGGATACAGAGTTGGTGGGGGACCACTTGGTGAAGGACTGGACCCAATTTACCCAGGTGGTGCTTTCGACCCACTTGGACTGGCTGATGATCCTGATGCGTTTGCAGAATTGAAGGTTAAGGAGATCAAGAATGGCCGCCTTGCAATGTTCTCCATGTTTGGATTCTTTGTCCAGGCTATTGTCACAGGAAAGGGTCCCATTGAGAACCTCTTTGACCACCTTGCCGATCCGGTGGCCAACAATGCATGGGCTTATGCCACTAACTTTGTCCCCGGAAAATGAACTTAGATTATAGATACGTCTCTGAAAGCTGTAACATTAATTGCTATGTAGCATCTGTTGCTGTGTACTGATGTAATTCACTGCTAGTCTTTTGAGTTGTATCATTAAATCCATATCCTTTTTCCCTGAAATAGCAACTTTCTTGAAATGAGATGAGATCATAAAGCAAATGTTTTATTTTGTCGTAAGAGGCTGGTTCAGTTAGTTGATATAAATAAAGCGCAAGAAACATATCTAGCCATTTCTATAAACCCTCAAAAGTGATGACAAAACACAACCCGAAGACCTTAAAGTTATCATGAGGGTTTTCCCTTTCAGTCCTGTTGAAAGATGGCAATAATACCAGCCAACAGCTGAGGTAATCACCAAAAATCTTTGCACGAACACAATCCATCTTTAAAATGATGAAACCGGCTATTATCTCTCACAATAATCTCACGACTATAGATTTTAGAAAGCAGTTTAGTGACGGAATGGCAATCACTACAAACACGGAGGTTCTTCATGATGCGAATGGGACATCCAGCTTCAGTATTGATGAGACCAAAGGCAATAGCCAACCTCTCACTATGGTTTTCCAATTCTGCTTCTTTCTCTTCCTCCTCTTCGATATACAACAACACTTGGCTTGTGTCAGGAACATGTCCTGCCAATTTCAACTTCTCTCTCATCTCAGCCAATTTGGAATAAATTTCTTTTGTTTGCGGATGTGATTTATCTCCCACAATAAAGTTATGAACCACACCTTTATGCTCTATTGAACTGCAGCCGGGATCTTTTCTTAATCCTCTCTTCTTCATCATTTCTCTTACCTCAGAAACTTTCTCCCACTCACCTGCTACAGCGTACATATTGGAAAGGACAACATAACCACCAGTAGTCTCTGGAGCCAATTCAATCAAATGTTGAGCAGCATATTCACCTATTTTTGTGTTTCTATGGTTCCTAGCACCACTAAGCAATGTCATCCAGATTACTTTGTTTGGTCTCATGGGCATTTCTTCAATGATATCTTTTGCTTCTTCAAGACAACCAGCTCGACATAATATGTCCACCAAACAACCATAATGTTCTATAGTAGGTTTAATTCCATATTCATTTACCATCATATTAAAATATTTGTGACCATCGTTAATCAATCCAACATGACTACAAGCATTAAGCACACCAACAAAAGTTATAGCATTAGCCTTCACACCAATTCTGCGCATTTCAAGAAATAGCTTCAGAGCATGGTCAGCCATGCCATGAATACTCAAGCCTACGATTATAGCAGTCCAATGCCCCAACTTTTTGTGGCTTATTGTCCGAAAAACAGTTACCGCACTATCAATGCCTCCGCACTTGGAATACATTTCGATGAGCACTGTCCCAACCACCCCATCTAATTCGATTCCATTTTTAACAATATACGAATGTATCAATCTTCCCGTGCCAAGACTAGCTAATCCAGAGACAGCAGAAATCACACTAACTAACGTAGCCTGAGTGGGCCTAAATTCCTCCTCCAACATTCTCTCAAACATTTCCAAAGCTTCCAAAAAGCGCAAGTTCAATTTGAATCCTCCTATCATTGAATTCCACGTGATCAAATTTCTTGTGGGCATTTGATCAAACAATTTACAAGCGGAATTAGTATCTCCAGCTTTCATATACCCATTAATCATAGTATTCCACGAAACTAAATTCCTATTTGGCATGTTCTCGAATATCTTTCTAGCAGTCTCAACCTCCCCAGATTTCGCCAACCCATCAATCAAAACTGTCCATGAAAAACAATCCTTTTCAGGCATTTCATCAAACACCTTCATGGCAGCCTTAACTTCTCCACACCTTGCATACCCGTCAAGCAAAGAATTCCATGAAACCAAATCTTTCTCATCCATTTGATCAAACACTGCGTAAGCAGAACCAATCTCGCCGCACTTGGAATACAAATTAACCAAACTAGCCTGCACAAATTTATCTAATCCGAAACCAAGCTTCAAAACCAGCCCATGTATTTGTTTGCCTTCTTTCAAAGCTGTTAACTTAGCACATGCCTTAATCACACAAGGAAACGTGAATTCATCAGGCGGAAAATGACCAAGCAGAAGGACGAACAGGGAGATAGCTTCATGGGATTGTTGGTTTTGTATGTAGCATTTGAGGATGATATTCCAGAGAACCAACGAGGGGTGTTGGATTTGATCGAAAACGGAGCGAGCGTAGCGGAGGTTGTTGATGTTGGGGTCAGCATAGAGAGAAAGGAGACGAGAAGAGAGTGAGGGGTGAGAGAAAACGCCGGTTTTGAGGGAAAATGCGTGAAGCTGTTGGGTTTCTTGTTGGGTTTTGGAGGATTTGAGAAGCGAAAAATGGAGAGCATCAGGGAAGTGCCGGTGGAGGATGTTGGAAAGGGTTAGAGTTCGCATTTTGGGATGCCAAGGGAAGAGAATCCCAATTTCACAAATTCATTCTAGGTGAAATTTTGGAGGGAATTTTGGCTGGCGGAGGGTTCAACTAAATATGCTTTAAATATACCGCTCCCCATAGTACTACAGTAGGATTTTAAAATTTTAGTTTGCTTATGAGGAGGTTTTTTTTTTTTTAACTTTTAAATTATATCTCTCATTTGAGTCCACAATTAACGTTGAAATGTGATCCATTATTTAAATTACTTGGAAAGGATGATAGTGGTGAGTGGGCTGAAGAAAGTTAAGTAATACTTATATAAGCCACCAATTTTAATCCTTCCTCTGTGAGGAAGGTCTTAATCTTATAATTAGTGGTGTTCGGGAGATCAATGCGATGCGGTGCACGACAGCAAAATGAGATAAGTAAGAAAGAGCACACAAATTGAACTGTGAAGTAAAGGTGCGACAATCCAAATTGGAAATTAAAAGAATGTTTGTTCATTGCCCCGACACTGAAGAAGAAGTAGATGGACTACCATAGTTTTATTATATTGTGAAATACTTGAAATTTCAGAAATTCCCTGAATATGCTTATGCAAATGATAAACAGATTATCAAAAAGACTATATATCAGTTTCTTCTTAGATGGTGAGGGGTTATATAAAAAGATCAAGATCATATCCTATTGAGATGTGTAGATTCTAAGAAAGCTCAAAGAATATTAGAAGAAGTACATGATAAGGTATATGGTGCACCCGCAAATGGACATATGATGGCTAGACAAATCATGAGGGTTGTGTATTTCTAGGCGACCATGGAAAGAGATTGTAGTGATTATGCTCAAAAATGGGTTTTTTTTAAATAATATAAAATAAATTAAAAATTTTCCAAAAGGTATTCCAGTTGAATTATTTATGGAAATGGTATACCAAGGGTGGTGGAGGGTGGTGCATAGGCAGCATCACCCCTATATTTTGACACCCATCACTTTCAGCTAAAAAAATAAATTTTTAATGGTGCATCCTTGTTGATAGACAACACCAAAGTATTTTTCCCATACAATTCCAATACATGGGTTAAATACGGGCTTGGGACAAGTTTTAGTGGTGGTGCCCATAGGAAGGCAGCACCAAGGAGTGGTGCCCATGGGAAAGGTGACACCAAAGTATTGGTTCCAATGTTATAGGCGACACTAGTGGTGCCAATCTTGTGGGTAGCACCAGTTCTTAGCCATTATTTAAACAGTGTTTGGGAAAAAAGTTTTGAGAATTCAAATAACAAAAAAAGAAAAATCTGTAGAAGAATAGTAAACAAACAAAGAAGAATTCACTAGGTTAGTAGATATAAAATTCATATTTTACATTACATTAATTATTTTGCTTGAAATTGTATTGAGAATTTTTATTTCTTTTTTAACAGATCTAATATTGAAAATGGATAATCAATTTTTCATGTGTTTATTTTGATGGAGTAATTTTAACAACAACAGTTGGATGTATATTTGAATGACACCAACAAATAGCAATGAGATTTAATAGAAATGTCTCGATTGATGATATGAAGGAAATGATTAGTGCAAAAATTGTTAGACATTGTGGGAGAAGGATTTGGAAACATTTTTACAAGTTTCCAGTTTTGACAAATTCCATCAAATTCACCGAGATTGAACTTGTAAATGATGAAGACGTGGAGACAATGGTCACTCTTTATTGTGGGAATTAGAGCCACCAAAATACACTGATTCAGTTATTTGCCGATTTAGCTGATGTGGAGCCAGCTGAAGATCCCACTCTATTATGTGAAGAACATAGAGTTTAATATCTGTTTATGGTTGTTCCGATATCCTATGTTGATTGTCAATCGACTGTACGCAGGTTCGACATCAATCTTAATGCTGTACCTTAGACTGATACGGATGCTGATGATAGATATGATAATAGTGATCCTTCTGATCATGAGGTTGATGGTGATAGTGATCTCGATATGGACAAGGTCCCTGATGATATCGACGACGAAGGTGTGAATAACGATGGCAATGTTAACGAGTCTTCAGTCAAGAACCTGGTTCGATGCATTGTGGTATGCTATGATTCTGAGGCACACATGTTGCTGATAGACCTCGATGCGACGCATCCAATCAAGTTCTCGGAGTATCCTGATATACTATCTGCTCACTAGTTGGCCGTAGATTCTGAACCTGAGGAGTTTTTCGTGGGCCAAAAATTTGAAACCAAGGAAGAGTGTGTATTTGCCATTAAGCAGTATAGCATGAATGTGTTAGTAGACTACAAAGTTGCCGTGTCTAAACTAACATTGTATATTAGGGAGTGTTGGAGGTCGGCGGAAGGCTACAATTGGTCGGTAGAAGCCGCATTTATCCAAAACTCACAAATGTGGGAGATACTAAAATTTGTTGGGCCTCACACATGCATTTCAACATGTATGACAAAAGACCATTGAAAACTTGATTCCAAAACTATTTGCACATGCATCATGCCAACGGTGAAGGACATGCCAACCATTAAAGTTTTGGTACTGATAGGCAAAATGCAAGCACGATTCCAGTATCGAGTATCATACTAGAAAGCATGGATAGCAAAACAGATGGCAACGGAGTAGCTGTACGGAGATTGTGATGCATCGTACAATGAGCTACAAGGGTGGGTAGTTGCAATGCGGAAGCATGTGCCGAGTAGTTGGAGACACGACCTTATTACAGCCTAGATGACCAACTACAACCAGGAAGAAGAATTTTCCATTGAATGTTTTAGATGTTTGATCTATGCATGCGTGTATTTCCCACTGCAAACTACTTGTGCAAGTAGATGGGACCTAACCATACGGGAAATATACGCAAATCTTACTTATTACAATTGCTCAAGACGGGAACAAGAGCTTGCATGCGATAGCATTTTCTATTTTGGACAAGGAGAACATGGAATCATAAGAATTTTTCCTCACTAACCTACTAAGGTATCTTATAAGTGACAATAATATTTTCATCATTTTTTATAGAGAGAAGGGAATAATTATCACCATTAGGTGTTTCTGGTGTACCATGGAGATCAGTTGTTGTATATGGCACATCGTGACTAACTTTCACCGAGAGTATAAGAATAAAGACTTGCGGAGACAAGTTGTGAAAATGGGTAAAATTTAGTTTCAATATATGTTTTAATATTATCAATACTTGAACAAATTAATTCGAGATTGAAAATTGTCTTTTCTTAATACATACACAACGTACGAGTTAGAACCACACATTTTTCGGCAAAGGATGACCAGTGTAACAACTCGATTTTAGGGCTAGTCAGAACAGTGATTTCGGGACCACAAATCCAACGCAGTAAAATTTATTTTCATTATATTTTTATGGTCTAAAATTTTACGGAATAATTTCGTGAAAATTTCGGTCAGAAATTTTGACATTTGGTCACTCAATTTAGTCAAAAGGAAAAAAGTGCAAAAGTTGAGTTCTACATGCTAGAGGTGTCCAATTACTATGAGATTTTAAATTAGAGGTCCTTAGATGATAGTTAGACCAATTGTTAAGTTATTTGGCAAAAATGGACATGGAGAGATAAAATTTTAAAGAAAGGTGAAAAGGGCATTTTGATCATTTGGTAAATAAAAGAATAAAAAGGGAAAATAAAGTCAAAATTGGTGTCCATCTTCTTCACCATAGCTGAAATTCTCAAGCTCTCCATATGTAGGGTTTCTTCAACTTTCAAGCTTGATAGTAAGTGCATCCTAGCCCCGTTTTTAGTGTTCTTTATGTTTTTGAAGTCGTATGCACCCGATCTTTCCATTTCTACCACTATTTTGAAGTAGAGTCCATGTTTGAAATTGTACCCATGTATGAAATGCATGTGTTTTGATGTTTAATGGTAGAAAATAAAAGTTTGTTGTGTAATAAACAACTTTTAATAAGTGAATTTCCATGAAAACTCCAAAAAAGGACCTATTTATAAAAAAGTTGTAAAATGGGTAGTAAAAGTCTGATTTGATGAAAAATGTGGGATGATATGAGCATGTATATGTTTTTTCTAGGCTTGGGTAACAAAAAAATTGAATACATTTCATTTTACGAGCCTAGGGACAAAAATGTAAATATGTCAAAGTTTAGGGGCAAAAGTATCCCAAGCCAGCTCAGTGATCGAAGACGGTTGGAGTTCCATCCACACTATCAAATTATCATTTTGGGTACTTATGATTATAATAGTTTGAGCTATGGCATGTATAGGGACTTGGTTTTTTTGTTATGTGTCATAGTTGAGTTGGCCAAAAGTGTTGGCTTATGTTATTTGATAATTCATTTTGTAAATGGCCATTGAAATTGGCTAAAATTGGCTTAAGTATATATATATGCATAAGATGATGATTTCATGGATGTGTGAATTTGCATGGATTGATTTGATAAATAGGTGATGTTTGTATGTGGTAGATGGTTTCATGTAAATAATACGTTGATATCTTGTTGATGGCCGAATTGGTTGTATGAATATGCTTGGAGTTGTGTTTATTATGGTTGTGTAGGTTGGTGCAAGAAAGGGTGGCAAAATGGCTTGGTAAATAGCTTTATTTTTGTCCACACAGGTAGACACACGGGCGTGTGTCTAAGCCGTGTGTGACACACGGACACACGGCTTGCCCTATGGGTGTGTGATCCGGCCGTGTGTCCCCTAAAATTTGAATTTTAGCTTCGAATTGGACACACTGGCAAAGACACGGCCTTGTGTCTTAGCTATGTGAAGGACACAACCCAGGGACATGGGCATGTGCCCAGGGCGTGTGAAGTCTGCACCTATTTTAGGAAAAATTATGAAAATTAAATCACCCACACAGACTAGATACATGGGCGTGTGACTTGGCCATGTGACTTCAATTTGTTGATGATGTCATAAATAGAGAGTTACACGGGTTAGGGACACGGGCATGTGTGACCACACGGCCTATCCACACTGTAACACCCCTTACCCGTATCCTATGTCAGAACAAGGTACGAGGCATTATCGATCTTTCACACAATTTAACACAAACCGAGCCATAAAAATTTGATCCAATCTTAAAAACATTCAAAGATAAACACAATGTCCCTTCTACGCCCCACATGGCCTTTAACATGCTTCAAGGGCAATTTGGGACTAAATAGAGAACTTCTAAAAATTTTACAATACTTAAATTCCCCAAGTTTGGAGAATCACACGCCTGTGTGGGTAGGCCGTGTGATTTTCACACGCTCGTGTGGCTAGGACATGTCCATGTCCTCAACCCATGTAACTCTCTATTTATGACGTCAGCATAAATTAGAGGTCACATGGCTAAGTCACACGCTCGTGTGCGAGGCCGTGTGGCGAATTTAAGTTTCGCATTTAAGGTTCAGACTTCATATGGTCCGGGCAAAGGCCCATGTCCTGAGGCCATGTCTTCTACACGGTTGAGACACACAGCCGTGTCTCTACCTGTGTGTTTACTACCATGCATACTAACTTGCAAATCTAAGGTGTAGGGACACATGGCCGAACAACACGCCCATAGGGCTGACCGTGTGTCACACAGGGCCTAGACACATGCCTGTGTGTCTACGTGTGGACAACTTTGAGACTATTTTCCAAGCCCTTTTGTCACCCTCACTAACAAATGCACACCCTCATATGCCAATGGTGAATATTATGGCATAAATAGCTTACTTAAACATCCATAGTTTTAACTCATGCATAACAATTACATGCTAAAGTATATATATTTGGGACTCCATAACTTACTAGGATCATTCAAAACATTTCCTTACTTTAAACCATGCTATAACCTAACCAGGTACATCAATCATCCATCAAGCATAGATTCCATATTTTATCATTCATTGCCAACAACCAACTTAACAAACACCTTAAGGGTATCAACACATCTCACGCATGCATCAGTATCTAGGATTACAACACAATAATCAATATGAGCCATACTTCATGGCCATGTATAAAATGAATTAATATACCATTATGGGCTATCACTTTGGCCAACCAATATGACATGTATAACAAAATAATAAGTCCCCTATACATGCCATATTTAAATGTATTAAACCAAATATACCCTAAAATATTTGTTGATAGTGTGACTTGAGCTCCGACGTCCACAATCCCCGAACTAGCTTGGCGATGCTAAGAAAAAGGGAAAGAGAGAGGGGGTAAGCATAAAGCTTAGTAAGTTGTATGTAACTAATAAACAACATAGATCATACAATTTCATGAGTGAAACATGCTACTAATTACCACCACATTATCAATTTACACACAATGGACATACTAAGAATTGACAATAAATGTCATTGAACTTCACAACTTATCTTATTCATTCTTACTCATGCTAAATTTTCCATCAAGAATCAAATTCCATACTCATGAGGTTTACATACATACCTGTACTACTCATAACTTATTCATATTTCTCCATCTCTTAACCTTGATCTTGAATCGCCCGTTGAGCCACTTGGAATACGGAAGGGCGTTCGGGATTATCATACACCAAATAGGGTGCCAAAGACATGTCCTAGGCATGGTCTTACATGGGACCACACATCGATGCCATATCCTAGATATGGTCTTATACGAAGTCTCGAATCAGTGCCGACGCCATGTCTCAAACATGGTCTTATACGGCACCTTATTTCGATGCCATGTCCCAGACATGGTCTTATACGAAATCACTTAACAATGCCGAAGCCATATCTCGAATATGGTCTTACACGTGATCTCGTATCGATGCCAATGCCATGTCCCAGACATGGTCTTACACGAGATCTCATTAATCATGGTGTAATGACATCCAAATCTTGAGTATTCCTTAGGGTCACCTAAGATTTCCGAGATACAAAGCTATCATTAAATTTTTATTGAATCATTTCAAGTCAAATTCCATAAGGGCATACACACACATTTCATATAACATCAAGCATTAAATCCAGAATAATGAAATTGTTGAATTACTTACACACAACTTACCTCGGTCCCAAAATATTGCTAACTTTACGTTTTAGTCCAAAACCTTGCTTTTCCCTTAGTTTAGGTCCAGACTCCATTTTTCTTGATCTATAATAGCAAATTCCACTTGTTTAATTATCACATTGCCCAAATCAGTTCATAAATCGCAATTTGAAAAAAATTATGATTTTACCTCGAAACTTTCACGAAATACAAATTAGTCCCTAAGCTCGTATAATGAAATATACTCATATCCTTTACTACCCAAGCCTAGCCGAATATTTCTTGTACTCATAGTAGCCCACATTACTCATAAAAAATAGATTTTTATCACTCAATTTTATACCTTTTTCAATTTAGTCCTTTTTAGGTGTTTTCATGCAAAATCACTTAGTAAAAGATGTAAACACACATCAAGCTATCATATTCCTCCATTAAACACCAAAGAACATGCATGTCACACATGGATAAATTTTTAAACGTAAACCCTACTTCAAAATAAAGGTGGAAATAGGTAAATCAAGCTACGGGATCTTCAAAAATGTAAAAAACATTAAATACGGGCTAGGGAACACTTACTATTGAGCTTGAAAATGTCAAAAACCTAGCTATAGAGAGCTTATGAATTTCGGCAGCCACATGAAGAAGATAAGCCAATTTTTGCTTTAACTTTCCCTTTTTATTCTTTTTATTTCTAATTGACCAAAATGCCCTTAAGGCCTTTCTTTCAAATTTTTCCTATGCATGTCTATTTTTGTCCAAAATTTTAGAAATTGGTCAAATTGCTAATTAGGACATTCTAATTTATAATCTAAAGCAATTTCATGTTTGAAGCTTCTAGAACACAAGTTTTGCATATTATTTAATTTGGTCCTTAAAGTTCAATTGGACATTGTATGCATAGAATTTCTCCATGAAATTTTCACACAAGCATGCATACCTATCATGGACCTTATAAAAATCATAAAACAACTATTTTTATCTCGAATTTGTGGTCTTAAAATCACTGTTCTGACTAGGTCTTAATTTGGGATGTTACACACATGGGCGTATGACCCCTGTTTCGATGAAAATTTTCTAAGTGTTGGAAAGTTTTCTAAAATTTTCGGTTTAGTCCCGAACCACTCTTATTGCAAGTTTGTGGCCTCGTAGGCTTGTTTAAGGGACAATGTGAACATTTTTGAAAAGTTTTAAATTTGAGTGGAAATTCATGCGCCGATTTCGAATGTTTGTTTGAATTTAAGTCTGGTAATGCCTTGTACCTAGTTTCGGTGGCGGATACGGGTAAAGGGTGTTACAAACAGACTTGAAGGTGACATGCAAGGTGAAACAAACACTCCTTTTTTTTATAATGGTTGAGTACCATAAAGCCGTGGCAATGGGCTTAAAGTTTCAATGACAGGTTTCGATATAGTCATATGACCACCAACTTGGCAAAGGGGGTTAACTCTGTGTTGAAAAACACACGACATCTTCCAATTTTATCTGTGTTCTCGACTAAGTTCTACAGGTTGGCTACCTTGATGCCAAGAATGAGGCTAAAACAAGTCAACCAGATTAATACGGGACACGTGTTTGTCAAAGATGTTAGGAATGTAATGGATGCTAACTGTTGGAGGGAGAGGTTAATGAAGTAAGAATTATATTCACAACAGTTTGAAACGTTTGGAGTTACAGAGACCATTGGTCCTCAACCTGATATCCCATCTAGGTCTTATGGAGTTGATCTCTAAAACAGACGATACGATTGTGGGAGGTTCAAGATACTTCATTATCCCTGTGTGCATGTCGTAACAATCTATGCTCGCGCCTCACTCAACGTTGAATAGTTTATCGCTGAGGTGTATACTCTCGAGTACATGTTGCGTGTTTGGGAAAATGAGTTCCCCGTCCTACTTGATCTATCTACATGAGAGGTGCCTACGATGACTTTTAAGCTTTTCCCAGACAAAAAGTTGCTTAAAAGTTTGCAATCAACCAGAATCCATAATGAAATGGCCATTAGAGAGAAAACCAATGGGAAGCTTTGTGGCGTTTGTAGATTAGCTAGCCATAGCCAGAGTAAATGCCCGTAACGAACATACCATATTGGTTAATCGTCGTGGTCAGGTGGAAATTGAGCCAATGTACTCTAATGAATTTAATTTATATTACAACTTTTGTATTTTTGCATTTATATTTCAAAGTTTATATTTTTGAATTTATATTACAAAGTTTGTATTTTTGCACATATATAAGTCGATAATTTATACCTTAAATACCATTTCATTTAAATTTAGTACAAAAAAACCTGAAAGTTAAGTAAAAAATGAGTTTAAATGCTCAAATTTTACTACAATTAAATACATACAAACTTGACCATTGATATGACAGAAATTCTTAAAATTGATAGTTTGATGGTATGGTCCTAGGGATAAATTGTTGTGATGGTCAATGTTCACGTTACGAGTGCTCGCGGTGATCAACGTGGTCCTCACCCGAACCTAGGGGTCTGCTAAACATAGTGGAAAAATCGTATGCCCCAAACGTTTGCCTGGAAGGACAGGGGTACTGTGGTAATGGGTTAAAGATATCAAACGTCATCGATGATATCGGATCAAGTATATCAGAACTGGATCTAGGAAACTCTAAATGATATTCATGGTCTGATGAGCCCGAGAAACAGTCATTGACCCCTAGGTTTAGATGATAAAAACTATTCCAAAACTGTGTATGAGACCACTCAGGTTCGAGCATTGGCTAGGGTTTAAGCAAGGGCTCTGGCTCGGGTGCAGGAGGCGGATGTGGAAGGGGATAGGTGACTTGCCCAAGGCATGGCATGCACGAGGGGATTACAGTCGAGATTGCCCACCGAATAAATATAGTTTCCCCTTCTTGGAGTACTACTGTATGTTCTGTAACGAGCGCTGCAAATCAAAAGAGAGATCCATCTGAGGTCTTTGCCCCATCTAGTTGTTCCACACTGCAATATATTGTTGATGCACTACTATCTAATTATGTCCATGTTTTCCCCTCTTGATAATCCCGTGGATTTTCCCCAATTGCACTGGCGGTGCCGGGATATATTGTACGCATCTGGACTACCGAAGTACTCAATCTCTATTATACTACTCCACTGTCTGGAAATTGATAATGGGTGCATTAATGCACTACAGGTGTGAATGGATGTGGGTAGACAAGGGAATCACAGTCGCAATTTGCGGGAAGGAATAGGGCATCAAGATGAATTGCGCAATTAATAACATGGCTATATTAACACGGTTCGAGTAAGATATATAAAGTAATTACATGTCACAAATATTGGAATAACTTAACCCTTTCCCAACATGTGTCTTAATCATCAGACGATATATCAAAACCGTGTATGACCTCTTAATACCCGAATTAGTACTCCATCTACGAAAAAAACTTGTTAGAATAATATCATTAAAAAAGAAATGTCAAATAATTGCTATAATGGGACAAATTTTTTTCACCTATTCACAAGTGGAAAGACATATGCTTCGTGACTAACCGACGCCAAGAATAGCATCCGGTAAATTGCCCAAGACTGCAACAATATGAGGCATCCATCTATGCCCATAGCAGAAGGATTTTTTGTCCGAGAAAGCTCGCGAGACAACATAGCTAGTACTGCGAAACCCCAACTATATGAATAGACGTTATGCAAATCAATTAACAAGGTAATTACATCAAATGGACCTCGTTGTTGTTTGCATCAGACATGAGTACACCTCCTATAATGTGCATAATGTATGCTCGAGCGGCACACATCACATCTCGCTCAGTGACATTAATCGGTAAATATTTGAAATTGGCCTTTAGCCATGAAAACCTCAAACCCAAAAATTTCAACTCGGCATCATCGAGCGAGACTCCCAGTAGGTTATAGCAAAGGGTGACTGGCTTAGAGATCGCACTTATGCCTGTTACCGTACTACCGTTGAATGGGAGCTCAAGTTGTAGTGTAACATCCTCCAGAGTGATGGTGCACTGCCCACATAACAAATGTAAAGTGTGGGTCTTCAGGCGCCATCGCTCGACCAAAGTAGAAATTAAATCGTACCATAAATCAAATGTCCAGATCAATACCGCTGATCTGAATCTGGCTAACTCAAAGTATGACATTAGTTATTCATTCAGCAGATATCATAAACTGTTCACACGACCCCTCAATGCGTGATACGGGCCCTAACACTATTAAATTACAAAAATGGTTAATATAACCTAGTTTAAATCTGTAAATGACGTGGAACTTTTTATAAGGTAAGAAATAACAATTTTATTATCATCATATTAACCGTTTTCGATACGTGATTATCATCTTTAATCAAAGAACCTATTTTGATATCTACAACCTAGAAAAAAATTGAGTTCAATTAGTTTGTTGCAAAAAACACATTTCGATAAGTAACTAATTTCTATTTGGGCCTTTTTTATCCCAATTATAAGAGAAGAAATATTAAAATATAGAAATGAGACACCTTAACAAAAAATAATTATCACATTTTAAATAATTATCAAAGCACATTAATATTATACAATAAATATAGTACACTAATAATATAATTATAAAAATACTAAAGAGTTTGGTGCACATCACATTTTTGCCATACTATTTTAGTATATAATAAATGTTTTTATACTACTTAATAAAGAATATAAAAAATATCTCATAAATTCCAACTTAATGGTTCCATCTTTTACCTACATAAAAAAAATGTTAAAACAACAAAAATTATCTCAACATAATAAACCTGATAAGACTAATGTTGTTATTTGAATCTAATAAAAAAACAAAAAAAAACATATGAATCAAAAAATAAAATAGAAACATACCTTACCAAAATACTACCTACCAAAAACCTTCCTTTCTTATCAAAATAATACCGTACAAAAATAAAAAAAATTAATCAGAATATAAATTAATCAAAAACATTTCTAAAATAACATGGTTAGACAAAAAAAAATAACATTTATAACCAATAAATAAAAAAATTTCACTAAACTAACCAAAAATGTATAAATACTAAAAAAAAAAACTTCTTTTGTGTTATAAAATAAAGAGAGATGAGGAGAATAAAGAACAAAGAAAATATGAAAGCAATAAAGAAAATAAGAAGCAATAGAGAATGTACTTTATTGATCAATTGGGATGATTACAATGCTTCATCAGAGTCTCTATTTATAGGCATAAGAAGAATAAAAGAAGTAGAGATCTAATTCTAATAACTATTTAAATTTAGAGTACATTAAAACTTTATCTTAATCATGATGGACATCCACTTAATTAGATATTCATAACACTCCCCCTTGAATGTCCATTAGTAGATAATGTGTCTCATTAAAACCTTATTAGGAAAAACCTTATGGGATGAAAACCTAATGAAGGAAAAATAGTACACGATCTATAATACCACTACAGGAAAATAGGGCTTTAGCAGCGTTTTTAGTGGCGTTTTATCAAAAAATGCCGCAAAAATTATACATTAGCAATGTTTTACCAAAAACGTCCCTAAAAATAGAGCAATAGCAGCGTTTTCTGGTAAAACGCAGCTAAAAAACAGAGCAATAGCGGCGTTTTTGGTCAGACGCAGCTAAAAAATAGAGCAATAGCGGCGTTTTTGGTCAAACGCTGCTAAAAAATAGAGCAATAGCGGCGTTTTTTCTCAAAACGCTGCAAAAAGTCATATAACCCCTAAAACCTAAACCCAAAAAAATTCATAAACACTAATCTATAACCCTTAAAACCCCTAAACCCTAAAAAAACACTAAACACTAATCTATAACCTCTAAAACCCTAAACCCTAAAAAACATCATATGGATGTTGATGTGTATATACATAGATATTATTGTAAAAGCTTATGTTCATAATAAATTATGGAAGCAATACTTAATATTGATTAAATTTATTTTTGGGTTTAGGGTTTAATATTTAAGGATTAAGGTCTATGGTTTAGGGTTTTATGGTTTAAGGTTTAATGGTCATGGGTAGTATGTTAATCTCAAGTGAATCATATTCAATTAAATCCTAAACCCTATAATTAATATATATTTTGGGGCATAAGTAGGGGGTTGAAAGGGTCTCGCCCCTCTAAAATGAAAAATTTTCCATTTCGATTTTTTGAAATTTTTAAAAATTTTAAAGGTAAAATTGCACTTCATCCCTTTGAATAATGGAAAATTTTTTATTTAATCATTTCAAAATTATAAAAATATATGCTAAACTCTAGTCGTTTAAAGTTTAGATGATAGGGGGTAAGGGGTAGAAGTTTAGGGTTTATGTTTTATGGCTTAGGGTTTAGAGGTTAGGGGTTAGGGGTTAGGGTTTAGATTAATTAGTTTTTTTAATTTATATATTAAATATTTTATTATATAATTGTAAAGAGATAATATTAAATTTAATATATTAAAATTATGAATATAGTTTAAATTATTTAAGAGAAAATAGATAAACTTTTATATATATATAATAGATAAACTTGAGATTTGTTAAATGATAAAATTTTATACAATCAACCAACTAATGCTTTTATATTTAAAAATATTTAATCTAAACATATTTAAAATATTAGATTAAAAAAAATTGATAAACAAAAAAGGCATTAAAATGTATTAAAATTTGTACAAACGGCACCATACAGGGGAAAAAAATTTAGTGGCGCTTAGCCAGAAAACGCCGCAAATTCTGTTTTTAGTCGACTAAAACGATGCAGTTTCAGTTTATAGTATTAAACATTTAGTGGCGCTTCTAAAAACGCCACCAAATTGCATTACCATTTGGCTTAAACGATGACGTTTAACAACAAGGGATAAAATTCGATTTGAACGGCGATGTTTCATTACAAACAAAATAAAGTTCTAACTTAAACGTTTTTGTTTGTCGCCTTCGCCCCATGCATCGCAACCCATCCCCTCCATCGCCTTCGCCCTTTGCATCTGCTGTATAGCCATCGAGTGTCCCCTCTGCTACCCGAATATATTTGGTGAATTAAACGAGGTTGTCGATTCCTTCGAACAAGGTTGACTTCACTTTTAGGTTAGTAACAACATTCACCATGTTCATCTTATTTTACTTGAATATCATATTCTAGCTACCACATTTTCTACTACAACGGCTTGGTTATTTTGATAAACAATTAAATTTGCTGTGTCATTTTATATTTTTTTAATTCATCAATTTCATTTTATTTCTGTTAAAGTTTCCTTTTGTATTTTATACGATAATTTAAAAATTATAAAAATCTTCAAAAAAATTTTAAAATTTAAAATTTAAAATTTAAAATTTAAAATTTAAAAAATAAAAAAACTTAAATATTTAATATTTAATATTTTAGTCCATATTTCAGTTAAAAAGTTCAATATTCAAAATTAAAAAAATTCCAAAAAATGGTAATCTCAGCACAAAAATTGTGAAAGAAAAAATAGAAAAAAATATGTTAAAATGAAAAAAAAATTAAAATTAAGTAATAGTGGCATTTTTAGTAAAAACGCCGCAAAAAATTTGAGTTATAGTGGCGTTTGTTTTGAAAATGCCGCAAAAATCCATAATTTTACCAAAAAAAGGCCATTATAGCTTAATTTTGCTTACCCGCTCACTCCCAAAAAATTCCCGCTCACTCCCAAATTCCCTCTTCTTCTCATCTATGTCACTCACCCTAAATCCCCCAAATAAAATTTAGCTACTCTTTTTCTCTCGATCATTCGTTTCTTTTCACTGTCTAGATATATCTGCCTCTCTCATCTTCGTAAGTACTCTCACTTTGAATACTCCCATTTTCTTATTGATTTTGCAGATAGGTTCTCTACTCCTTTTTTCGGGTGTAGCGTTGTTTATACGTTTGGTTGTTGTTGAAGAAGTGCTACTACCATGGCTACAAAGAAGAGCGTTGGGGACTTGAAGGAAAATGATTTGAAGGGAAAGAAAGTGTTTGTTAGAGTCGATCTGAACGTTCCATTGGATGATAACTTCAACATAACTGATGACACAAGGATCCGTGTTGCTGTTCCCACCATCAAGTAATTGATCGGTCATGGCTCTAAAGTCATCCTCTCTAGTCATTTGGTACCTTTCTTTTATTCCTTTTCTTTAGATTTGATTTCTTTAATAAAAATTTTCTTTTGATCCCATACTGGGTTTTTGGGTTTCTGTTTGCCTTTTGATATATCTGCATGTTTTGATCTGGTGTTCATTGAGATCTTTATGGGTATTTGTGGTTTTGAGATTTATTTTTGATTGACTAAGCTAGATCTGTCTGAATCGGATGGAGGCAGCATCATCTCTGTTTTTTGTTTAAATCTTTTATGTTCGATCTCATTTTCTTTTTAATTCTAAAATCACCGCACGGAGATAGTATTTATTGATTTTTGATATTTCTAACAAGCATGTTCTGTGGCTGATATTTTCATAGTTGCTGTTTGTTTTTAGCTCATAAATTGGTACACCTTTGTTTTCTCTTGATTCTGATTTTGAGCTTGGTTTATTATTTGCACAATTTTGGCAGCAATAGTTCATCTAAAACTATATAATTGCTTTGGCGAATATCTGGGGCATGAGATGAGTAGGTGTATGTTTTTGTTTTGTTTTGTTAGGATGAGCAACCAAAAGTACAAGGACCAGCAGTTTTGGTCTCAACTGAAAGAGGATCAACTATCAGTCCAATTGGTATTTCTCTGTGTGTGTGTGTGTGTGTTTTCTTATGATTTAAGGGTTTTTTCTTCATTGGATTTAGTTGAAAAATGGAATATATGTTCATTGCAGTACTTGGACATGAGGTTTTAGAACTTTGATTTGCATGAAACTTTGACTTGCAGGTCTCTTTTTGTCAATCTCTTACTTTGGAAATTGCTCCAAAATTTTACATATTAACTTGTTGATTGTAATGTGATAAGAAGTACAAAGGAAGGGTTTGTTATCTTGGCTATCAAATTTCTCCAATTCTTCAATTCAAATATTGTCAGCCTTGCTTATTGGCATCTTCTTCAATGTGTTTGATATTCTAGGTAGCATTTATGTGCTTGATAATCCTTAATTCCCATACAAGTTATAATGACTACTGAAAGGCATCAACTCCTCAATGAATTAATGATTTTTTATTCTTGTTTGCCTTTCTTTTTAATCTTCTCTTTGACATGATGTTTGATAGCCTAGTTCATTATTCTTCTTATTGATCTCTAGGATTTTGCCCGGCATTGAAGAATTAGTCAAGAAGCTGAAGGCAAGGAATACTGATGTATATCTAATTTTCGGGGGCTTCCGCCAAATGATCAATGTATGCAACTATGCTACTAAATGCTTGAAAGACCATCTATGATTTACTTTGTTCTGTTAAGGTATACATGTGGTTTCATTTGCCCTTCTGATAAATGCAGATCTGAAATCACTTGCAATATTTTGATGATATTGAAAATAGAAACTTGAATGTAGGAAATTGGAAAACACGAAATGGCAATCCTTACTTGACATTAGATACTACACATGCAGCAAATGGTGACTTCTGAAAAACCAATTAGATATAAAATTATGAAAGTGTGATATGGGTAATGTTGTCATCAGTAAGTCATTGTACAGCATGTAGGTTCGTTACTGTTGAGAGAGCCATGTTATTGTATATTAATATAATCTTCCAATGGTTAACCATTGGCCAACTACTGCCAGAAAATAGTTAATTGAGAAGCGTTTTTGTAGCCTGTTGCATCAATCCTTGGAATTTCGCAAGAAAACATTTTTTCCAATCAGCTGCTCTTTGGAAGTTCCGGGGAGTTTTTGGGATTCGATGCTAATGAGCCCACTTCGAGGAGTGGAGGAAAAGCTACTGCTGTTCAGCAAATAAGAAAGGTGAGTCTTGTGGCTTTTTTTGTATTGGCCGGCTAAAAGTTCATTTTCCAAGTCTAACCAAAAAAAATTTCCAGGTTAAGGGATACAAGGCATTAGTCATGATTGGTGATGGTGCTACTGATCTTGAGGTTAGTAAATTCATCTTAACTTTCTTTAGATATAGTTAATCTTTAAGGTTACCATATAAAGTAATTTTTCCTTCAATGCATTGGGAATCAATATATTAGCGTTTAATGATTGCATTTAATATAAAAATATCGGGTAAACGTATCATGGAGGCTTTTGTATTAAGAGCTAAATTGCATTTTGCCCTCTACTAAAAATGACTACTGAAAGGCATCAACTCCTCCATGAATTAGCAATTTTTTATTCTTGTTTACCTTTCTTTTTAATCTTCTCTTTGACATGATGTTTGATAGCCTAGTTCATTATTCTTCTTATTGATCTCTAGGATTTCGCTCGGCATTGAAGAATTAGTCAAGAAGCTAAAGGTAAGGAATACCGATGTTTATCTAATTTCTGGGGGCTTCCGCCAAATGATCAATGTATACAACTATGCTACTAAATGCTTGAAAGACCATCTCTGTTTTACTTTGTTCTGTTAAGGCATTCATGTGGTTTCATTTGCCCTTCTGATAAATACAGATCTGAAATCACTTGCAATATTTTGATGATATTGAAAATAGAAACTTGAATGTAGGAAACTGGAAAACACGAATTTAGAGAGAACTTGCCATAAAATTATGAACAATCTTTTTCTCATGAATTTGCAGTAAGAAATTAGAGAACTTGTTTCTTAGTTTGGAGTTTGAAAGTATTAGTCAAGAAATTAACAACTCTTATTCCCAACTTCAAATTACTCGAGAGTAAAAAATCCCATTAAATAAATCTGCAGGAGAGTTATACTTTCATGATTAGGAATCATGAATAGGTAAAAGATGTTGTTTATATCATATGATGTTAGTTCTAAAAAAATCAAAAGTTCTGTTGAAGCTTAATCTTGTTTAAGTTATTAGCTGATTAAGGATCTTAATTTACCAGTTTATGGTGGAAAAAAAGGTTAGCAATTTATTACCAGTTTATGCTAGTTTTAGTGTAAAGCAATTTGATTTTAATTTGTTTCATTTCTTTTTTATGTGGTGTAGGGGGTATGTTGGAAATCACAGTTCGGGATTCAAAGACTTTCTGCTAAAACCGGAGCTGCTTCGATCTATTGTGGATTCTAGTTTTGAACATCCTTTCGAAGGAAAAGTTTTAAACTCATGTCTGATGTTAACATTCGTGAATTCCATGAATTAAGTCATTTTGTTTTTCTTACTTTTAGTGACTTATAATGGTGGGCAGTATACAAGTTTGGTGCTTTATTATTTTGATTTACTGTTTTGGATGAAGCATTTGTTGTTACAGGATATGCTTTTTAGTAATCTTTGAAATACTTTGCCTTCTAATTATAAATTTTCAACTTAATTTACCTAGGCATGAAAGTCCTCAAAATTATCATAGCTTTTCTTTTCTGTTGATTCAAACTGTTCATTTAAACTCTTTTTTTTATATATACCTTTTTAATAAAATTTTTAATAATTCATTCATTCTAAGTTTGTTGGACTTGCCTACAGCTGAACATATAGCTTATATATGAATATGCTTCATCTGCATTGCCTGATTCACTTGATCTGGTTTGGTTGTTCTTTGATTCTGACTTGTTCAAGCTTGTATTATTCAGGTAATATCGATATCTATATTCATCATTACGACACGATAACTGGTTTGGTAATCTTTCCGTTAAAGGATTAAGAAGAACATTTATAATTTACTGAGTGTTGTTTAGGTTCGCAAACAAGATGTTGTATTTGGACTTGCTGTTAGTAAAAGACTTGCTGTATTTTATTTATATTTATATTTAATCTAATTTATATTATTTATTTTAGTTTTGATTCTATATTTTTATTTTTATTTTAATTTGATAATGAATTTTAATAGAATTTTAATAGAAAAATTTTATATTTATATCATGGACATTATTCTTCTCAATATTTTGATAATGAATTTTAAATTTTTTTATATTTTTCATGATCTTTATAATATATTATAATATATATATATTTTAAATTTTATGACCTTTAGCGGCGTTTGTGGGAAAAGCACCGCTAAAGAACACGGCCTTTAGCGGCGTTTGTGGGGAAAGCGTCGCTAAAGGCCATGACTTTTAGCAGCGTTTTTTCAAATAAATGACGCAAAATTTAGCGGCGTTATCTATAGCGGTGTTTTTTGCGGCGCTTGTAAAAACTCCGCTAAAGGCCTAAAAAAAGGCCGCTAAAAGTCAGTTTTGTTGTAGTGTACGCATAATATGCTGCCTCATTAAAAACCTAATGGGACAAAACATCGGTTAAGGGAAAAAAAAAGTATAACACGTATTTACTACCTCTCATGAAAACATAACATACTTTCTCATATTCTACTAATTCAATCTTGAATACTAGTTTTTCAAATGACTATTTGAATGTATTGCTAACCATTTATATAACTATTCTTTTGATTATCATGATTGAGGGAAAATTTTGGAGAAACATATTTTGATCTCTTCAGGAATTTCAACAATAATCATAGCAAACTTTAATCATGATCCTTCTATAAAAATACAAATAGGTATTTTGGATCATTTTATTATCCTCTTTCATCTACTATTGACTAAGTCAAATTTACCACATATTTTTAATTATTTCAATTCATATAAATGAAAAATTTCCTGAGAATTTCAATATGCTTCTAGCATTTTAAATCCTTCAAGGATTTTAATATAAACTTTACTATATAGTGATTCATAAAAGGTTGTAACAATATCCATTAGACGCAAGTTAAATCGTTTATGAATTGTCAATTTAATAATATATCTAAAGGTTATTGCATCTACCACAAAAGAATATTATATCTTTTCATAATCAATGCCAGGACTTAGCGAAAAAATTCATATTTTTATTCCGATTTTGTAAAACTACTTTACATGCACCTTTACTGGCTTTATACTTTTAGATATTTGGACTACTGGTCCAAAAACTCCACAAATTTAATTGTACTTGAGTTGCGTCTTTCTATTTTGATCAATTTATTCTATATCTATATTTCTCAATAGATTTATTCAAGATATTCCTTTTATTTCATTATAATACTACATGCAAAATCATTGTCGACCACTTTTATTATTCGGTTTTACATTTTCTCGAATTGACATAATTTATCGAGATCTCTTAAGTTCATTATTTTAAAATTCAGTTTTAGGTAACTGAATCTCTTCTGAAGTTTTACTTATTAGTTATGTCTTGGGTCTCTTCTAGAGCACCTGCCTCCACTATATGACCATCTAGAAGAATTTTTTCATCTTTGGAACCGATCAATCTATATAACACTTGGTTATTCACATTAAGTTTGTAAATACATTTAACAGTTAACTTGTAATGAGTTATCCTTATTAAACTTCTGGTTCAATTACTCTCCCCCTAACTCATTACAAGTTATTGTTTCTCTCCCCCTAATGTTGGGAAAACTGACAACTCATGTCACAATTAAATCTCAAATTAATTGCTCAAAAATATTACAAGGAGACTCATATAAATATACATTCTCGATCTCTTATTTGACTTGTGCGTTGTGGTGGAACAGTTGGAACATATATCGCACATCTAAAAATTATAAGATGGGAAATATTTGGCTCTTGACCAAAAATTAATTGTAATGGGGAGTATTTATAATTTATTGGCTTGATGCGTACAACATGTAAATCAATACAAGCATGAATCTCATGCTGAAATAGAAAGTTTTGTTCTCATAAGTAATGGTTTAGCTATTAGTTGGAGGCATTTGATAAACAAGTAAGCTAAATCATTTTATCTGTGAACATGAGCTACATAATGTTCAACTTTTATCACAATTGACATGCAATAATCATTGAAAACTTGGGATGTAAACCCACCAACATTAGCAAGATGAATTGTTTTAATTTCATAATCTAAAATTAATCATTTAAACAAGCAATCTCGCAAACGACAGGTTGCAAGTTGATAATGCATGTGATTATTTTCTAGATCCATCTACAAAAATCATATAATATCAAAACCATCCACATGGTGGATGAATGGACCCATATTTATTTCAGAAATACAAAACATTAAATCTCAACTTTAGCTAGTGAGTTTCTAATAATCAATTTTCTCAATTTTCATTGAGAACAAACAACAAATGAGAATTCTTTAAATTAAAGAATCTTTTGGTTCTTTAATGGATGTCGTATGAATTCTCAATTTATTTTCGCATCATATACGATCTAGGATAGTCTAATTGGTCACGCCAAGTAGTAAACGCATTTGTATTAGTAAACTTCTGGTTTACTTTATCATGTGTCTCAATTGTACTAAATTGTAACAAATTGATAATTTTATTGTCATTCTTTTTATTTTGTATCCACATTAAATACTATTGTGACATTTACTTCTGGAAATGTCTAAATCACTGTGAATTCTATAATGCCACTAAGTTAATAAATATAATTTTCAAATAATTATATGCAGTAATCGCTTCAGGGAATATGCCAAAATATTCAAATGCCCAAAAATCTATTAACAGCAAACTTTGAGAGTGAATCTTATTTTCCATGTGTATAACAGGTACATAACCAATGACTTTTCATACATAAGTTTTTTCTTTTGCAAGTTCTCATTAGTAATATTTTACTACGTAATTTTAATTGAGAATTTATTCTGAAAATTGTAGAGTTATGTTCACAGTTTTTAAAAAAATACTGGCAACTTTAGATGCATCCAACCATAATAAGCTTTAGATAGAATTATCATATTCTATTGCTCATGAGTAGATCTTTCACAGTCAAATATTTTGCTTTCAACCCTTTAATAGGGATGATGATAAAAGAATATCATAAATATTATAAATTAATAACTCAATCCCCCTTTTTTAATCATATGAAATATAATCTTTTCCTCATTCACAATCTCAATATGAGATCCATTACAAATAAATTTTAAAAATAATGCATTAACCATCACAAATTTTGTGCTTTTTAGATAGTGACATATTAGCTCTTTTGGAGCTTTTAACTAATTTTGTACTATCAAATATTGGAATAATATTTGTTTGTTTCAATACCAAATAAGATAAATATTTTCTATCTATAATGATAGAATTCATTCCTACATTTTCATAGTTTTCCTCAAAGACTATTAACAGAAACAAAATATTTGGGCATACGCCACATATGTGGCCAATAATATTTCATATCACATATTGATAACATAAGTTATCTTTACCCTTTAAAGAGTTTTCTTGAGAACTCTCATTGTTCTCTTATTTATTACTATGTTCCCACTTTTAGTAGTTCATTAGTATATCTTTTATTTTCTTTATATTTACATTCACTTCGGGGAATGCAACAAATCTAGTAGGACATATTTATAAACATCCCAATAGATTCTTTATTTCATAATTACCATCGCAAACATGCGTGAGATTTCAAATCAAAATCTATCTATGCATGTTTTCATGATTAGTCTCCAATTATAATAAACAATAAATAAAACATAGTAAAATATACCTGAAGATCTTTAAAACCATTGTCACCACTAGAAGGTATGAGATAGTTCAAAAATATTCTTGATTTCACATAGATAACGATAACAAATCTTTCACCATCTGTAAAAACTTTGCATCTTGCCTTCAAAGAAACTGAAAATCATGGAGGATAAATTTGATCGTTGATAAAAGGAACTATTACTTTGAGCAAGATCGTGCTGATAACGTGTTATAAAATAAAGAGAGATAGGGAGAATAAAGAACAAAGAAAATATGAAAGCAATAGAGAATGTAAGAAGCAATAGAGAATGTACTTTATTGATTAATTGGGATGATTACAATGCTTCATCAAAGTCTCTATTTATAGGCATAAGAAGTATAAAAGAAGTAGATATCTAATTCTAATAACTATTAAATTTTAAAATACATTAAAACTTTATCTTGATCATGATGGACATCCACTTAATAAGATATTCATAATATTTTGAATTTTTTGAAACCCTAAACCCTTATAACCCCAAACAAAATCCCTTAATCCATTTTTTCCAAACCCTAAACAAAATCCACTATTCTTTTTTTTTTCAAACCCAAACTAAACCTTAAACTTAACTCCCTAAACCCCAAATGTTTTTCCCTTTCTTCTTTTGTTCTCTTCTCTTCTATTTTTTTCCTTTCCCCTTCTCTTTTATTATGTTTTTTTTCCTTTTTGAGTCGCTAAACTAACTAAAAATTTTGACTAAGGCAAGCGCACCTATCGAACAGTAGTATAGTTGTGGTGAGACTAGAAATATCGTATCCACAAGGACTAAAAGTACTAGTACTTACTATCTTTTTATTATCTAGCCTAAAAATTAAAGGGATGTTTTTAAACTAAGATTAACTATTTAATTAACTAAGAACAAGACAGAAATAAAAGTTGGAGAATACTTTTGGAAAATCGAAGTAGAAGATAATACCCAAGGAAGAATCCACCTAGGCTTCACCTATTACTTCTAAATTAAATGATTTATTCACTTGACTTAATCCATAGAAATCCCTGACTTATGTTAATATCTCTCTCGAGACTAAAAACAACTGACTCTAGGTTGATTAATTGAAATCTCTTCCTAATTAAATCCCCTATTGTCGCATTAACTCGATTTATGGATTCCCTTATTAGATTTAACTCTAATCCGAAAGATTTATGTCGTGCTATGTCTAGGATTGCATTCAAATCCGCCTAATTATGCTAGATCTACTCTTAAACAGGGATTTTTGCTCCACTGAATAAGCACATCAGACTTGAAATTAATATCCTGAAATATTAAAGCAAGAATTAAGAACACATAATTAAGAATAAGAACATGTATTTATCATATAATTCAAATTTTCATCTCCCTTAGGTATTTAGAGAGTTTAGTTCATAACGATGGGGGAAGACATCTCAAAATTGGGAAAACAATAAAACATAAAGAAACCCAAAGAACTTCTAAGGAAATTGAATAGAGATCTTCAGTCTTGAAATAGATCCTGCTTCCGAGCTGATTCTGATGACTGTCTTCGAGTATTCTCTGCCTTCTACCCTCCGTGTGTCTTGATCCTCTTCTAGTATAGACTTTGGAATCCCCAAAATAGCCCAAAATTAGCCTTTTCCGAATAGAATTAGACTTGGGCTCGACAGGGACAAGGCCATGTGCCACGCTCGTGTGAAGGTGCTCAGGCCGTGTGCAATTTTGATATGGTTTTAAGTCGGCACGGCCATGACACACGGGCGTGTGGTCTGCCCGTGTGTCTAACACGGGTGTGTGGAGTACCCATGTGGAAGTGTCTAGACTATGTGCAGCACTGAAATAAACCTATTTTGTCCATTTTTTTAGCTTTTTTCTTACACTTTTCGCTTTCCTATGCTCATCTGGATATAAAACATGAAATTAAAGGATTAGGAGCTTTAAATTCACTAAATCTTATGATTAGTCATCCAAAAATATGCCAAGCACGGGATTAAAATCTGTTACTATTGAGGTTTATCAAATATCCCTACACTTAAGCATTTGCTTGTCCTCAAGCAAAATCCTCAACTCACAATTAAAATGCATTCTTCTCAACTTATAATTCTTATCAATAGTGTTTCGAAATAATTCAAAAATAATCATACATTGAGAATTTCAATTAAAAGTGAAACATCTCGATTTTGGGCTTAGTCAGAATAGTGGTTTCGAGACCACAAATCTGTTGAAGAAATTTTATTTTTATGGTCTACGATTTCACGGAATAATTTTGTGAAAATTTCGTTTGAAAATTTTGACATTTGGGTACTCAATTTAGTCAAAAGAACTAAATTGTAAAAAGTTGCAAAATGTGTATTCTAGTACACAAAGGTACTAAGTACTTGTGAGTAATGGGTTTTTAAATTAGAGGTCCTTAATTGGAAATAGCTCATTTTGTAATTAGTGGACTAAATGGGCATGGTATGGTATGTTTTTATTTATTTTTCATTAAGGGTATTTTAGTAATTTGACAAATAAAGCCAAAATAACTAAGAAAAAGATGTCATCTTCTTTATTTTTCTCATGCCATAACTGTATATAGAGATGGAAGACATGGCTAGGGTTTGTAAAATTTCCAAGCTTGATTGTAAGTCCATCTTTGCCCCGTTTTTAATGTTCTTTGCATTTTTGAAATCCTCATAGCTCGATTTACCCATTTCTACCATTAATTTGAGCTAGGGTTCATGTTCAAAAATTGACCCATATGTGACATGCATGCATTTTGATGTATAATGGTAGAAAATGAGTGTTGGGTGTTAGATAAACAACTTTTGCTAAGCGATTTTACGTGAAAACGAGTAAAACGACATAATCGGTAAAAATACCTAATGTTCATAAGTAAATGTTAGAGTGAGAATTTGATGTTGTCATAGAAGGGAAAAATGATCAGCATGTCATAAAACATAAGAAAATAGGATGAAGTTTAATTTCCGAACCTTGGGGAAAAAGTGCAAATATGCAAAAGTTTAGAGGTCAAAATGCAAATTTGTAAAAATATGATTTATGGACTCATCTGAATATTGTGAGTAATAAATGAGCTATATTTGTAATGTTAGATCAAGGAAATTGAGATTCGGGCTAAAATAGAGAAAATACAACGTAGTGGACTTAAATGGTAAAAATGGCCATTTTCGTATACAAGGTAAGTTCATATGATTTTCAATAATGCAATGTGTATTTTAATATTATTTCTTTAATAGTACATGAGATGTAAGTACATGTACAAATAAATACCTTAATTGATGTTTTAAATGTTTAAATAACATTTAGATAAATAATATGTTATTTGGTTACTTTGTTGCTATAATATGTTTTGATGTTTTATGCTTATGCTGTAAGTGTTTCCATGTTAGTATTTGTTTATGATAATGCCATATGATATGAGGCCAACATTCCGAGAATGTTCGACAAAGAGGTGAAAGTCCAAAAATCCCTTTTGAACTTAGGAATAAGTGAGGATACAAGTGACATGTCACTAGGATAGTTATGTATATATGAGCTCATTTGATGACATGATACATGCTAGGTTCGGGAGCTTGTGCAGCCCTGTTGAGAGGCATGTAATTATGTGGTACACACTAGGTCCGGGAGCTTATGTAGCCCTGTTGAGAGGCGTGGTTATGTGATGCATGCTAGGTTCGAGTGCTCTTATGTAGCCCTGTTGAGAGGCGTGCTATGTTATGATTATGGCACTTCGGTGCATTTGTACATCCTGTTCATTATTCCAAATATTCAACGGGTAATGTATATGAAATTTGAACGTAAGCTAAGTAAGGTATGTATATGTGCAAGAAAGCAAAGGTATGTATTTTCCATTATGTGCTCGTATGACTATGATGATTTATGGCGATATATATCCTTGTGTATTATGTATGAATCGATATGAACGATAATGTTATATGATTTGGTGAAAGTATGATGGTTTATGGAAAGATACATGTATGATATTAAATCATGCCTATGAGTATAAAGCAACAATGAATTTATGATAGCTATTGTGATTTTGCATCGTAACAATGTTGAACCGCAACAGTAGCGCAACTTTGAAAAATCACCATAAATAGTGGAAGTCGAATTAGAGGCTGAATTATATATGGAATTAAAGCTTAATGAGTCTTGTTTCTCATAAAGGAAAGAAAACTACTTTTTTATTATGAGATATTTGAGTTCTTGTGAGACAGAGTTGGAGTGATTCCAGACTCCCCTGTCTTAGCTTTAGAAAATCACTAGAAATTTTAAAAAAATAATAGTGAGTTATAAATTATATAGTTAAAATTATTATTGATTCTATTTTCTAGAAAGATAGATGGGAGCATTATCTGAATTCTGTAGTATGAGATAAATAATTTTTAGTGAAGAGATATCAGAACTGTTGGACAGCAAAACAGGGGAAAATTTAATGAATAAACTGTACTAATTGGCTAAACCAAAAATTCTGAAAATTTTATGAAAAGAAGATATGTGAGTCTAGTTTCTGGTAAAATTAACTGATCTTAATTTGGAGTCTTGTAGCTCAAGTTATAAATAATTTGTCAACTATGACTCGAGTAGACAACTTGACCAGAATATGACTAAAAGTGTAATTATAGTTGTTTTACCTAAGGAAACATATTGGTAAATTGCTTATTAATTTCATATGGACATACTAAGCATAAAGCTTACCCCTCCCTCCATTTCTTTTAGTATTGGCAGGTCAGCTCGGGGTTGGAGATTGTCGGAGGCAGCATCACACTATCAGAATATTGATGTGAAGCGTCAATAAACTTCAAGTGTTTTCAAGTGAGTGGCATGCATAGAGACTTAGTCTTTATGATAGTTGTTAGTATGATTTGGCCAAACTATTGGCTTATGATGGTTAAATCGTATATAGCCATGTGATATGGTTTATATTCGATCATTGGGTTGTAAACCTAATTGATTATGCATGCTTGATCCATTGCTATATGATATGTCATGCTTATGTGGTGAATAAATTATGATCATTAGATGTGACCATATTCTTAATGCAAAGGTGTAAGGTAAGAATAAGTAATACTATTGTTCAACATGAAATTGGTGTGAAATGTCTTAGTCAAGCATGTTGTTCTATGTATGTGAATTGTCGGTATTCTATAAAGACGTGGCTTAGTTATATATATAAGTTTGTTGTTAAGTTGAGATTATTTGACATGAAGGTAACTGTGGTATGAGAGTATAAGTGGTAACATAATTGATAAGGCCAAATGAAAGTGAAATGGTATGTCTAGTTTTGATATAAAATGAGAACAAGATCTAGTATATCTAGTTCTGGTTAATGTAAGAATGTGTATTACATGCATGATGGTAGGCAAATGATATATTTGTATTAAAATATAGGATGTTGAATGTTATTCAAACCATGTGGGTGCATGTAGGGTGACAAAAAGGCTTGGAAAATAGACTAAGAGTTAATTACACGGGTTGAGACACGGCCGTGTGAGGGACACGGCCTGGAGACATAGGCGTGTGGCTTGGCCGTGTGGTTCAACTTGTGTGCTGACGTCATAAACAGAGAGTTACACGGCCTGAGGACACGGGCGTGTCAAAGGCACACGGGCGTGTGACTCTATTTTATGGTAAAATTTTCTATATTTTCCCAGAACTTTCCAAAGTTCTTGATTTAGTCCCAAAACCTTCCTAACGTATGTTTTGGGCTTCGTAGACCCAAATAAGGGACTAGGTGCATGTGAATGAACGTTTCAAAATAATAGTGAAATTTTATAGCCCGTATTTTAGTTGGATGTTTGTATGTTTGTCCGGTATTGCCTCGTACCCTATCCCGGTCTCGGGTTCGGGTAAGGGGTGTTACAAAAAGAACATTAAAGTTTCCAACAATCCAAATTGAGCATTTTAATCATAAAATCATAGATATTCCCCTTTTTCTAAGTAATTACCTTTAATTTCAAATCGACAAGGGTTGACATCCTTACTAAAGATTCACTCAAATCACTCAAAGTGTTTATGGTTCAAAAATTAAGCACTCAATAGTCAAACATGAAATGTTATTACTATTGGCTTGCATGAAAATCAAATCTCCACCACTATAACTGAGATGATACACAAATCAAAAGGTCTTTAACAAGGTTGTAATGGGGCTTGGGTTAAAGGTGTAGATAAACACTAAAAAAGAGGATTAGAATCAAGATTAATTTAATAAATCAACAAACTTAGAAAAAAAAGCTAATTACTGAATTACAAACAAGTGCCAGAATTAAAACTATCCAAAACTAATGAAGTGAGCTTTTTCTCAATTTAATAACTCTTACTTATCCAAGCTCTTTATGACAATATGTAATTATATGAATATAAATATATGGTTTTTGTTTTAAGAATAAAAAAAGTAGAAAGTACATAATAAGAAATAATTCAGCAACTGAAATAGACAAAAATAGTTAGGTAACTGATCAAATCAAATCTCGATAAAAAGGAAGTCAATAAAAAGAGAGAAATTCTTAACGAATCAAAAAGGGTTAAGTTGTGGGTTAACATTTAATGGGAGAATATCAAGAAATGGTGTTTAAGGCTCAAAGGGGTTCACTAAGGGTCAATTATGTGGGTAGGCTTTTTGTGGAATATCATCTCAGTATATCAAATCAAAGATGTGGTCTTGACATGCATAATCGAAGCAAGTTCTAGAATAACAAATTAATGTTGACACACTTATAACCAATAAAATAAGTGAGCAAGAAAGATATATGCTCTAAAAGGCTCAAAATCTCACGAAAATTATGGGTATTTGATGTCAATCTTGTAAATTCAAACTTTAAGAAAATACCTTAATTCAGGGAAACAACCTAGCAATTTTAATTCTCAAAAGTCAACTTATCATGCTTGATTCTCTAATGTCTTAAAGTTTAAACACTCAATGCACAATTACCTATGATTTAATTCAAAACATATCAATAAAAATTATAAATCAATCAGAATTCACTTTAATAGTAATATGAGAAAATTATTTGAGAACAAGATAAAAAATTCAGAGATTTTCTGATAATCATATAAATAACCTCCCCATACTTAAGATGCACATTGTCCTTAATGTACAAAGATAGATAATAACAATATAAGCATAATATCGTGAAAGAGGGGGAGAACCGAAACTGCCTTGAATTTGGATGTAGTCCTTGGAATAGCGAAAGTGGATTTATAAACATTGGAGATGGAGTGCATGTGTAACTAGGCAGAGGTGAAGGTGGTGGTAGAGGTTGGGTTCCATAATCACAGTGCCAAGCGAAGAAGTTATCGTGGTGGTTATAGTCGTGGTCGAGTAGGACATGTAACACCCCCATGCCCGAAACCGTCACCAGAGTCAAGCTTGAGGTGTTACTAAACTTATCTTACCTTTTAAACAACTCTAAACCACTTATTTTAATTTTTGGAATAAACTATTTTTCTGCATCATGGTTGCTTAAAAATTCATTTCTCGAGTTTCAAAACTCAAAATTAAGATCCGTAAATTTTTCCTGAAACTAGACTCATATATCTATCTACTAATTATTTTTCTAGAATTTTTTACTTATCCAATTAGTACAGTTTATTAGTTAAAGTTACCCCTGTTTCAGAATTTGACTCCACTGGCCTCTACTTACTACGAACCACTTTTCTCTCTGTAAAAAAATCATATGACTATAACGTTTGTTTCTATTAAAACTAGATTCAATAAGTATTCTAACCATATAAATTAAACCACATAATTATTTTTTAAAAATTTATGGTGAATTTCTAAAGTTGCAATAGGGGATCCAGAAATTGCTCTGGCATTATTTCACCAAAACTCAGATACCCTATAAAATACAAAACCTTTACCTGTTTTGCTTATTCCATATGAAAATAGACACAACGAGATTTAATTTCATATATTATTCACCATCAACCTATGTCTCTACAATTTCTTGTGATTTTTCAAAATCCCATTATTTCTGATACTTGAATCTGTTTTTAAGTTACTTTCACATTTTTCTTAGTTTTCATGTGATAGTTACTACTTAATCATACATACTATTAAACATGTATATCATCAGTCACTCTATTAGCTAATCACTAGAAAGTATTTACACATCATTCATTGATCATATCATATCAAAAGAAACCAAGTTTCTATACATGCCATACACAAAACGAAACGTCTAACTATACCAATGTGATTTCTTCGATAGTGTGATCGGGTCTTCGACGTTTCCTTCGATCCCCGAGTGGCATGATAAAAACTATAAGAAAAAGAAAATAAAGAGAGTAAGCACTAGGCTTACTAACCTTACAAGCAAATAAATTACAACATTCAACATAATGAATAATTATACATAATGTCACCTAGCCTCATAAACATTCTTTACTTCTCATTTTCTACCTTCTTCTTTACTCACTTACCTTCTTTCTTACCTGACCTTTCACTATTCATAAATATAATCTACCTTCCCTTTTCCTGATAATTCACTGTAATTTAACGTGTACAATGACCCGTTGAACCACTCGGAATACTAAGGATACTAGGGTCGTTCCTGTCTATCAATATCCTACCAATGCCATATCTTCGACATGGACTTACATGAATTATTCCTGTCTCCAATGCCATATATATATATGTAATATGGGCTTTCATGGCTCATTCCTGTCTCCAAAGCCATATATCTGATATGGACTTACATGGCTCATTTCTGTCCTGTCCTGTCCTGTCAACCCCAATATCCTAACATTCCTAAGGTTCAAACGGGGCTTCCTAATGCTTTTTCTCTGTCACTTCGCCTTTAATTCGACTTTAAATATTCAAAGAAAATAAGTATATAAATGCTGGAAATTGAAAATAATAATGTAAAATAAAAGAATATTGCATTTATTTACTGTAAACTTACCTCGATACAAAATGTGACTAAACTTTACAATTTAGTCCTTTACTTTTTCTTTTCCCCGATCTACTCCCGAATTTCGCTCTTCTTGATCTATAATAGCAAATTTAACTTATTTAATATTCACATTTATCAAAACAGTCCTTGACCCAAACTTTGGCAAAATTACATTTTTGCCCCTAAACTTTCACATATTTTCACTTTTGCCCCAATGCTCGTAATTTAAACTTCATCCTATTTTCTTATGTTTTATGACATGCTGATCATTTTTCCCTTCTATGACAACATCAAATTCACACTCTAACATGTACTTATGACTATTAGGTATTTTTACCAATTAAGCCCTTTTACTCGTTTTCACTTAAAACCGAGAAGCACAAGTTGTCTAACATAATTTAAAACCTCATATTCTATCATAAAACATCAAAATAAACACTTTTCACCTATGGTTATTTTTCCAAATATGAACCCTAACTTAAATTATTGCTAGCATAAGCTTTATCGAGCTACCGGGACTCCGAAAACGTAAAGAACATTAAAAACGGGGCTTGGAATCACTTACTATGGAGCTTGAAAGCTTGAAACAAACCCTAGCTATGGAGAACCCTTAAAATTTCGTGCTAATGAAGAAGATGATGAATTTCGTGTTATTTTTCCCTTTTTATTTCATTTAATATCCAAATGACCAAAATGCCCTTCCTTATTAAACTTTCAAAAATTCCATCCATGTCCTATTTTGTCCATGAACTTAGAAATTGGTAAAATTGTTATTTAAACCCTCCTAATTAATATTCCAAAGCAATTTCATACTAAAAACTTCTAGAATGCAAGTTTTGCAAATTATTCGATTTAGTCCCTAATCTCAACTTAAGCACTTTATGCATAGAATTTCATCACAAAATTTTCACACAATCATGCAATCATATCATGAACCTTAAAATAATAATGTAATAAATTTTTCTACCTCAAATTTGTGGTTTCGCAACCACTGTTCCATTTAGGCCCTATTTCGGGATGTTACATTTCTCCCCCCTTTGGGGATTTTCATCCCCGAAAATCTTACCTGTGAAGAGATTTGGGTATTGTTTTCGCGTAGCCTCTTCGGGTTCCCATGTAGCCTCGTCTACCCCATGTCTATTCCATATTAATTTCACAAGTGCAATACTTTTGTTCCTTAATTGCTTTACCTCTCGAGCTAGAATCTTTACCGGTTCTTCACCGTAAGTCATGTCTGGCTGAATCTCAACCTCTGTCTGAGAAATCACATGTGACGGATCTGAATGGTAACGATGTAGCATAGACACATGAAATACATTATGAATCTTCTCTAACTCAATTGGCAAAGCTAACCGATATGCTAATGGTTTGACTATCTCAATCACTTCAAACGGTCCAATAAAACGTGGACTTAGTTTGCCTTTCTTGCCAAATCTGAGAACTTTCTTCCACGGGGATACTTTCAAAAAAACTTTGTCACCAACTTGATACTCAATCTCTTTTCTCTTCAAATCTGCATACGACTTTTGTCTGTCTGAAGCTGCTTTCAAGCAATCTCTGATGATTTTTACTTTCTCTTCTGTTTCCTTAACTAGATCAACCCCATAAATCTGATTTTCCTTAAGCTCTGTCCAATACAAAGGTGTGTGACATTTACATCCATACAAAGCTTCCTAAGGTGCCATCTTCAAACTCGACTGATAACTATTATTGTAGGCAAACTCTACTAATGGTCAATATTTTTCCCAACTGCATTGAAATTCCAGTACACAACATCTAAGCATATCTTCAAGTACCTGAATAACTCTCTCTAACTGACCGTCGGTTTGAGGATGGAAAGCTGTACTAAAACTCAACTTTGTGCCCAAAGCCTTCTGTAATTTCTTCCAAAACCGTGAAGTAAATCTTGGATCTCTGTCTGAAATGATCGATAATGGTACCCCGTGTAGTCTAACTATCTCTGAAATATACAACTCGGCCAACTTGTCAAGTGAATAATCCATAAGAATTGGGATAAAATGACCCGACTTCGTTAACTTATCAATCATAACCCATATTGCATCTTTCTTTCTCGGTGTAAACGAAAATCCTATCACAAAATCCATAGTAACTCGATCCCATTTCCACTTAGGGACTAGTGTCACGGGCTAGAGTTCAAAGCCCGTGACCATCGAACCAAATGCATCTGATGGAGGTCTATTACTTAGATGGGGATCATTTGGCCCACGAGAGCTGGCCCGATTCAAGGAAATATTGGAGAAGCCTGTCAGATTGAAGCCTGGTTGGCCCGATAGCGAAGATATGGCAACTTAGGCAACTATGGTAACTAATCTTTAAAGATAAAGGGAATCATATCTTGTAAAGATTAGATAGGATTTGATATGGCAATATCTTGTAAAATCCCTTAAATCATGGGATTGGTTAATCTCGTCCGTCGATGTAATTGTATCTTGACCGTCGGTTTTGGGGGAGCTCAAGTATAAATAGAGAGCCTCCCCCTCATTTGTACTCACTCCATTCATTGTTTCATTATTCTTTGTGAATAAGCGAATAGAGAGCATTTACTCAAACACTTTGCGAGCGTCCCTTTCTGTTGTTCTTTTAAGCTTCTTTTGGCATAAGTTTGCTTCCGCTGTATGAGTTGGTGCCTTGGAGGAGTTCTTAAGGAACCCTCATTTGAGTAAAGGCTGACTTGGGTGAGTTTGGACGAGCGAATAGCCTAAGGCCGCAGGGATTGCGAGACGAAAGGTCTAGCCCCGTGACACTAGCACAGGCTGCAATAAACCTGAAGGAACCTGATGTTCAGCCTTTACCTGTTGATAGATCAAGCATCTAGAAACAAACTCTGAAATGTCCCTTTTCATTCCTACCCACTAGTACATTTTCTTCAAATCATTATACATCTTTGTACTACCTGGATAAATAGACAAAGAACTACTATGTGCTTCCTGTAAGATCTTTCGAATAAGCTCATCATTCTTCGGTACGCATACCCTATCTCTGAACATCAAACAACCGTTAGAACTAATCTGAAAATCTGACTCTATATCCGACTCACACTGATCTCTTTTGGCTAACAACTCACTATCATTTTTTTGAGCTTCACAAATTTCTTCAAGAAACATCGGTTTAGCTCTCAACTCATCTAAGATAAAACCATCATATGATAAGGCTAGACTAGTATTCAAAGCTCTTAATGCAAATAAAGATTTCCTACTCAAAGCATCAACAACAACGTTTGCCTTACCTGGGTGATAATCGATCACTAGCTCATAATCTATGCACAATCTCATCGATCCGTCTTTCTTTTTCACAAATAGCACTGGTGCACCCCATGGTGAACTACTGGGTCTTACAAAGCCTTTATCTGTTAATTCCTGCAACTGAGCTTTCAATTCTTTCAATTCCAATGGAGCCATTCTATAAGGAGCAATAGAAATGGGCGTGGTACATGGAATCAACTCAATACCAAACTCAACTTCTCTAACAGGAGGCAAACCTGGTAGTTCTTCCGGAAACACATCGGGAAACTCACATACCACAGACACTAATTCAATTTTCAATTCTGGATCTTTAGTGTTAAACACAAAAGCAAGATAAGCTTCATACCCTTTTCTCAAACATTTCTGAGCAGACATAACAGAAATTATGGGAAATGAACTATCTGACTCTTCTAAATTAACCCGAAGAATTTCACCATTTTCACACTTCAACTCAATGAATTTCTTTCCACAATTCACTATCACATCATGTGTAGTCAACCAATCCATACCAAGAATCACATCAAACTCATCAAATGGCAATAGCATGAGATCGGCCGGAAAATAGTAGCCTCTAATCATCAAAGGACAATTTCTACATACTTTATCTACTAATACATGCTTGCCTAATGGATTCGATACTTTAATCACAAATTCTGTAGATTCTATAGGCATACTTGTACTAGACATCAATTTCTTGCAAACATATGAATGAGTTGAACCCGGATCAATCAAAGCAATGACATTAATATCATATAGAGAAAATATACCCGTAATCACATCGGGGAAGGATGCCTCTTCGCGTGCACAAATAGCATAAGTCCTTGCAGGGGCTCTAACATCTGGTCTCACAGTCGAATCTCTTGAGGTACCTCTGTTACTTGCTCTTACTCCCGATTGCCTCGGTGATCTGCCTCTAGTAGGAGCATTTCTAGATCTAGCACTCTGTGTTATCTCTCGATTAGCCACCTCTATACATTCTCGTACAAAATGATCTGGAGCACCGCATTTATAACAAACATTTTCACCTGCCCGACAAGGACCATAATGAAGTCTACCACACTGTGGACACCTTGATCTACCCTGTCCAACATTACCTACACTCGCAGTCGAGGTGTTCTGAGCCTTCGAATCCTTAAATCTGCTGCCTCTATTTTGACTAGAATACCCGACTGAGAAACTAGATCTGGTAGAAAACTCCTTTGGTCTTTTGGATGTAGCCTGGAATGACCTGCTCATCTGTCTCTTCTTTGTATCTTGTGTCTCTGTCTCAACTTTGCCTTTTGTTTTTAACAGCTCCTCTTACTTACAGGCTCTCTCAACTAAAATAACGAACTCTTTTATTTCTAAGACACCCACTGACAGTCGGATATTATCATTTAACCCATCCTCAAACCTTTTACACATAATAGCCTCTGTGGACACACATTCTCGAGCATATTTACTAAGCCTGACAAATTCACGCTCATAATCTATCACTGTCATATTACCTTGTTTCAATTCCAGGAATTCCTTTCTCTTCTGGTCAATAAACCTCTGACTGATGTACTTTTTACGAAATTCCTCCTGAAAGAAACCCCAAGTGACCTTCTCCTTTGGTACAACTGATACAAGTGTCTTCCACCAGTAGTAGGCTAAGTCTCTAAGAAGTGATACTACACATTTCATACATTCCTTTGGTGTACAAGATAATTCGTCAAAGACTCTGATAGTATTTTCTAACCAAAATTCTGTTCTTTCTGCATCATCATATTTTGTTGCTCGGAACTCTTCTGCCCCTTGTTTCCTGATTCTATCAACTGGTAGCTTTTCTCTTATCATTGTACCTGTGACTAGGGGAGCTTGAGCTACATGGGTAGCCTGAGAATCATGAGGGGGTGGAGGTCTAACTGCCGGATTCGTACGAACGAACTCGGTAAACAAATCATTCAAAGCTTGGAAGAGAGCTTCTCGAGTCACTCCTCCCTGATTATCTGTTACTGGCCTATTCATAGATGGCGCTGCTCCTTCCACGGGAGCATATGCATTACTTTCTACATCATCATCACCAGCTCACTCGGGATCCAGTACTATAAAACAAAATATCTAAAAATCGTCAGGAGTCGCCACACTATCAAAATACAGGTATGGCATGTATAGATAGACTTTTACTCACACTAACTATTCCAAGAACTGACTAAACTTGCTCTGATACCAATAAATGTAACACCCCCACGCCCGAAACCATCACCGGAGCCAAGCTTGAGGTGTTACTAAACTTATCTTACCTTTTAAACAACTCTAAACCACTTATTTTAATTTTCGGAATAAACTGTTTTTCTGCGTCATGGTTGCTTAAAAATTCATTTCTCGAGTTTCAAAACTCAAAATTAAGATCCGTAAATTTTTCCTGAAACTAGACTCATATATCTATCTACTAATTGTTTTTCTAGAATTTTTTACTTATCCAATTAGTACAGTTTATTAGTTAAAGTTACCCCTATTTCAGAATTTGACTGCACTGACCTCTACTTACTACAAACCACTTTTCTCTCTGTAAAAAAATCACATGACTATAACGTTTGTTTATATTAAAACTAGATTCAATAAGGATTCTAACCATATAAAGTAAACCACATAATTATTTTTGTAAAATTTATGGTGAATTTCTAAAGTTGCAATAGGGGATCCAGAAATTGCTCTGGCCTTATTTCACCAAAACTCAGATACCCTATAAAATACAAAACCTTTACCTGTTTTGCTTATTCCATATGAAAATAGACACAATGAGCTTTAATTTCATATATTATTCACCATCAAACCATGTCTCTACAATTTCTTGTGATTTTTCAAAATCCCGTTATTTCTAATACTTGAATCTGTTTTTAAGTTACTTTCACATTTTTCTTAGTTTTCATGTGATAGTTACTACTTAATCATACATACTATTAAACATGTATATCATCAGCCACTCTATTAGCTAATCACTAGCAAGTATTTACACATCATTCATTGATCATATCATATCAAAAGAAACCAAGTTCCTATACATGCCATACACAAAACGAAACGTCTAACTATACCAATGTGATTTCTTCGATAGTGTGATCGGGTCTTCGACGTTTCCTTCGATCCCCGAGTGGCTTGATAAAAACTATAAGAAAAATAAAATAAAGAGAGTAAGCACTAGGCTTAGTAAGCTTACAAGCAAATAAATTACAACATTCAACATAATGAATAATTATACATAATGTCACCTAGCCTCATAAACATTCTTTACTTCTCATTTTCTACCTTCTTCATTACTCACTTACCTTCTTTCTTACCTGACCTTTCACTATTCATAAATATAATCTATCTTCCCTTTTCCTAATAATTCACTGTAATTTAACGTGTACAATGACCCGTTGAACCACTCGGAATACTAAGGATACTAGGGTTGTTCCTGTCTATCAATATCCTACCAATGCCATGTCTTCGACATGGCCTTACATGAATTATTCCTGTCTCCAATGCCATATATATATCTAATATGGGCTTACATGGCTCATTTCTGTCCTGTCCTGTCAACCCCAATATCCTAACATTCCTAAGGTTCAAACGGGGCTTCCTAATGCTTTTTCTCATTCACTTCGCCTTTAATTCGACTTTAAATATTCAAAGAAAATAAGTATATAAATGCTGGAAATTGACAATAATAATGTAAAATAAAAGAATATTGCATTTATTTACTGTAAACTTACCTCGATACAAAATGTGACTAAACTTTACAATTTAGTCCTTTACTTTTCTTTTCCCCGATCTACTCCCGAATTTCGCTCTTCTTAATCTATAGTAGCAAATTTAACTTATTTAATATTCACATTTATCAAAACAGTCCTTGACCCAAACTTTGGAAAAATTACATTTTTGCCCCTAAACTTTCACATATTTTCACTTTTGCCCCAACGCTCGTAATTTAAACTTCATCCTATTTTCTTATGTTTTATGACATGCTGATCATTTTCCCTTCTATGACAACATCAAATTCACACTCTAACATGTACTTATGACTATTAGGTATTTTTACCGATTAAGCCCTTTTACTCGTTTTCACTTAAAACCGAGAAGCACAAGTTGTCTAACATAATTTAAAACCTCATATTCTATCATAAAGCATCAAAATAAACACTTTTCACCTATGGTTATTTTCCAAATATGAACCCTAACTTAAATTATTGCTAGCATAAGCTTTATCGAGCTACCGGGACTCCGAAAACGTAAAGAACATTAAAAACGGGGCTTGGAATCACTTACTATGGAGCTTGAAAGCTTGAAACAAACCCTAGCTATGGAGAACCCTTGAAATTTCGTGCTAATGAAGAAGAAGATGAATTTTGTGTTATTTTTCCCTTTTTATTTCATTTAATATCCAAATGACCAAAATGCCCTTCCTTATTAAACTTTCAAAAATTCCATCCATGTCCTATTTTGTCCATGAACTTAGAAATTGGTCAAATTGTTATTTAAACCCTCCTAATTAATATTCCAAAGCAATTTCATACTAAAAACTTCTAGAATGCAAGTTTTGCAAATTATTCGATTTAGTCCCTAATCTCAACTTAAGCACTTTATGCATAGAATTTAATCACGAAAGTTTCACACAATCATGCAATCATATCATGAACCTCAAAATAATAATAAAATAAATTTTTCTACCTCAAATTTGTGGTTTCGCAATCACTGTTCCGTTTAGGCCCTATTTCGGGATGTTACAGGACATGACAGTCGTGGATTATCTTTCCCCATAAGATTGTTTGTATATTCCTGAATAGAACCAATCGATTGAACCTTTTGAAACTATGATATCACCAATAGTGTTTTAAGGAGTTATATCGATGGGGTTGTTATGGTTACTCATAAAGGAATAGCAATATAATTAAAGGGTTCAAAATATACTACTAAAAGTCTTCTAAAACTTTTAAAATAAAAACAAAAGGAAAAGCAAAACAAAGTGAAAATAAATGGACTCAAAAGTCCTCATCGGCAGGTAGATCGTGAGGTGGTGGTGCCGAAGGTGAAATGTGGAAATGCTGACAAATCTATTGCAGAGTCGCCTCTATGCTGTCGAATCGCTGAGCGGTGCTGTTGAACTGCTGAGTGTAATATTGCTCGAATCGAGTTAGGTGGTCAGAAAATTCTGTCAATGAAGTAGCCGCATGAACTGGTCTGTGACTTGGCGGTGTCGGAGAAGGTGGGTCCTCATGAAAGGAAGGGATATCGTCAATAATATCCTCGGGGTCATCCTGATCAGTGGCTCGTGCTAATCGGTATTGAAGAGGATCGAACCCACGGCGACACTCTATCATCCTCATGTAGAGCATACTTGAGATGCCCTGTGGGGACATCCGAATGATGAGTGTGAGTGATGAGGATTGAGCCAGTGTGTTCAGGAGCCGAAAGTGTCGAGCTAGACGAGTCACGTAAGGGCCGATGCAGATGGCTCCCTTTCTATGTTGTTCAGTCTGATGGCGAAAGGCGAGGGCTATGAAGTACGCAAGATTAAAAACATGCCCTTGGCTCATGCTCCATAAGAAGTATGCGTCGTGAGTATTAATGACGCTAGTGCTCTCTCGTCGCCCTATTAAGGTGTAACACCCCGAACCCGAGACCGACACTGGAGTCGGACACGAGATGTTAACAAACTTTGAAAAATTTTTCCAGACACTGCCCAGTCTGAGTACTAGTCGCTTCAAAAATCATATCTTAAGTTTCACAACTCGAAAATCAGTTTTGTGATTTTTCCCTGAAACTAGACTCATGTCCCCACCTATGTATTTATTTCTAGAATTTTTGGTTGGGCCAATTAGTACAGTTTATTAGTCAAAGTCTCCCATGTTACAGGGGTCGACTACACTAACCTTTTCCCATTACGACTTGGATATCTCTCTACACAGAGCTTCAATACTGATACAGTTTGTTTCTATAAAAACTAGACTCAGAGAGGAATCCATACATATATGGTATGACCCCTAATTATCTCTGGTCAATTTATAGTGAATTTCCAAAGTCGGAACAGGGAATCCAGAAACTGTTCTGGCCCTGTTCCACAAGAACCCGAATATCTCTTAATGTACTGTTCATATGATTGTTTCGTTACTTTCATATGAAAGTAGATTCATCAAGGTTCGATTACATAATTTATTCACTATTTAATTCCACTCCTACGAATTCTTGTGATTTTTCCAATCCACACCACTGCTGCTGTCAGCCTCTGTTTTCAAAGTAAACCTTACCTATTTTCGGGGTTTCATGGACCAACTAGGGCCTTGTCATACATATGCCCACATATGATCATACTTAGCCATTCCAATGGCTGATCATTTGCTCAACACTTCCATTCCAACTATAGTTACATCATGAAACCATCTATACATTCATAAACACGAATGGTCTAATGCCATACTCCACTTCTACAAGCCATTTTCGCATGGCTGTACACTTATACATTTCATAAAGTACTCGAAAAACAACAATGGGTAGTCCTATACATGCCATATCAAAATTCAACCAAAATAGTACCCAAAAGAGCCTTTGATAGTGTGGGCGACTTCGACTTCAAGATCCCGAGTCCGATAGCTGGAGAACCAAAAAATCTATAAAACAGAGGAGCAGTGTAACGAGTAAGCAATTTATGCTTAGTAAGTTTTGAGCAAGGAATTCCAGCATAAACAAAGAATAACACACAATTAGCTAAACGGAATATTTCACAATACGCAATTTACCGATATCAAACTTGCTTCACAACATTAACAACCCTTATGTACATACACAATAGACTAACTTAGCCGAAGGCCGGCAGCTCGTTTATCAACTGAGCGAACATTTATTTGTAAGGGCTCGTTTAAATTCAACACATACGTAACATATCCCATATTGGGATGTTTTTCGAGTATTCGCTGGAATTTTACAGCAAGCTCATTCATTACCAAATCACGTACCTTCGGGATTTAACCGGATATAGCTCCTCGTTCAACTGCCTTCGGGACATAGCCCGGTTTTAGTAACTCACACAATGCCTTCGGGACATAACCCGGATTTAACAACTCGCACGAATGCCTTCGGGACTTAACCCGGATTTAACAACTCGCACGAATGCCTTCGGGACTTAACCCGGATTTAGTATCTCGCACAAAGGCCTTCGGATCTTAGTCCGGATATATTCACTTAGCACAAAGCCTTCGGGACTTAGCCCGGACAGCATTCAATTAATCATGCACATCTAACAATAATTCATGGCACATTCATATTTCATTTTCATTTTTGAAACTCAAACACAAGGCACTTATCGTCCTTGCACATTCGGCTCAATAGCCTCACATAGAGCATGATTTAATCACATCGTAATTTAAGCTCTCTTACTCAAGAACTTACCTCGGGTGTTGTCGAACGATTCCGCTAACTATTCGACCACTTTTTCCTTCCCTTTATCGGATTTATTTCCCCTTTGCTCTTGAGCTTAATTAAACAAATAAATTGATTTCATCATTTAGGCATCAAAAAGATGAACACAAGGCACTTAGCCCATTTTTATACATTAGACATTAAAGTCTCATACATGCAAAAATCATGCATCAACACAACATATTAGCTAATTTCTTTCCCCTTGGCCGAATATGCATGTCTATTTTTGGGGTCGATTTCAACACTTAATACACACATATACACACTAGTAAAGCATCCTCCCCCTTTTCATCAATTTAACACATGCATTGCTCATTAACATGCAAAGTTACATTCGGCCTTAGCACACATCTTGCTAGCCGATTCTTCTCCATTTAGCAACCAATGCACATATGTGCTCACACAAAATGCTAAAAAGGAGGTTCAAGAATCATCAAGCCATCATCACATGCATCATTAACAAGCTTCATATTTTGCATGCAATGGCATTAACACAACCTCCACCTAGGCCGAATCTTAACTCATCCTCATGCCTCATCACCACAACATTAAACACCAACCAAGAATGATGCATCCATGGTCAAGTGCCATTTCCATCACATAGCAAGATTTAGACCATGGGCTAGGTAGAACTCAAGCTAACAACTAAAACATGCATGCATCTCATGGAACATCATCAAACATACCTTAGCCTAGCTACATGCATGGCCGAATCTCTTCACCTTTCTTCTTCTTTCCTCCTTAAAATTTTTGGCCAAGGATGAACCAAAGGATGAGAAATTTTTTTCTTTGTTTTTCTTTCTAATTTAGGCTAAATGAAGGTGAGAAAAAGATGAACAAAGATCTTCTCCTCTCTTTTCTTTAGCTCACGGCAATGGGGGGAAAAAGAATCAACTACACATTTTTTTTTTGTGTATTCATCATACTCCTTTTCATTATTTAATTTCCATGCCTATTATTTTATTTTTTTCCACCCATGATGCACCAACAAAACATGTCTATGACATGTCTTGGCCATCAAACTTGGTCTACCATGCTTGTCATGGCCGGCCACTACTAGTAGGGGGGGAATTTGGCATGCAAGTCCCCCTTTGTCCACATGCACTAATAGGTCCTCACACATTGACCTATCACATTTTAGAATTTCCTCACATAAGTCCTATTGACTAAATTCACATGAAATCAACCAAATTGAAGCTTGAAATTTTCACACATTCATAATTACATATTCTAGACAATAAGTATCACATTCAAACATTTCGGTGACTCGGTTTAGCGGTCCCGAAACCACTTCCCGACTAGGGTCAACTTTGGGCTGTCACAACTCTCCCCCACTTAAGAAATTTTCGTCCCCGAAAATCTTACCGGTAAATAGGTTTGGGTATCGTTCTTTCATCGAGCTCTCGGTCTCCCAAGTAGCTTCCTCGATCCCGTGTTTGAGCCATAACACCTTTACTAGCGGAACTCTTTTGTTTCGCAACTCCTTCACTTCACGAGCTAGGATACGCATCGGTTCTTCTTCATAGCTCATGTCGACTTGAATTTCAACCTCTGATGGGCTAATTATATGCGATGGATTAGATCGATAGCGTCGAAGCATCGAAACATGAAAGACGTCATGAATCTTTTCAAGCTCCGGGGGCAAAATCAATCTATACGCAACCGGACCAACTCGTTCGGAGATTTCGTACGGCCCAATGAATCTTGGGCTCAACTTGCCCTTACGGCTGAACCTGAGTATCTTTTTCCAAGGTGAAACCTTAAGGAACACTTTGTCTCCCACCTGATACTCGATGTCTTTTCGTTTCAAATCTGCGTACGACTTCTGACGATCCGTGGCTACCTTCAGACTTTCACGGATTACCTTTACTTTCTGTTCAGCATCTTTAATCAAATCAACTCCGAAAATTTTACTTTCACCGAGCTCGGTCCAAAACAATGGTGTACGGCATTTACGACCGTACAAAGCCTCGTAAGGTGCCATCTTAATACTTGATTGAAAACTATTGTTGTAAGCGAATTCAATCAAAGGTAAATACCGTTCCCATGAACTACTGAACTCGAGGATGCAACATCTCAACATATCCTCAAGTATCTGAATTATCCGCTCGGATTGACCATCGGTTTGGGGGTGAAAAGCAGTGCTAAAATGCAGCTTGGTACCCAGAGCTTCTTGCAATTTCTTCCAAAATCGTGAGGTGAATCTCGGATCTCTATCCGACACGATAGAAACAGGTACCCCGTGTAATCTCACAATTTGATAAACGTACAATTCAGCTAGTTTATCCAATGAAAAATCCGTATGTACGGGGATGAAATGAGCCGACTTAGTCAGCCTATCAACAACAACCCAAATCGCATCCTTCTTACTTGCTGACAATGGCAGTCCAGACACAAAGTCCATTGTGACTCGATCCCACTTCCACTCGGGTATCATGATCGGCTGGAGTAATCCTGAAGGCACTTGATGTTCCGCTTTCACTTGTTGACATATTAAACATCTCGAAACAAAGTCGGAGATGTCCCGTTTCATACCATGCCACCAAAATTGACGTTTCAAATCGTTGTACATTTTTGTACTCCCCGGGTGAATTGACATTCGGCTACAATGGGCTTCGTTCAGAATCATCGAAATGAGTTCCGAATTCCTTGGAACACACAAACGATTTCTGAACCTCAAACAATCATCATCATCAATTTGAAACTCCGATTCCTCGTTCGGAAAACACTTAGCCCATTTTGCAACCAATTCATCATCGACTTTCTGAGCTTCACGAATTTGGTGAGTCAATAATGGTTTAGCTTTTAATTCAGCTACTAACACATTGTCTGGTAGAACAGACAAATGCACGTTCATCGCTCGTAAAGCAAACAATGACTTCCGGCTTAAGGCGTCCGCAACCACGTTAGCCTTTCCCGGGTGGTAATCAATGACAAGCTCGTAATCTTTCAACAACTCAAGCCAACGTCTTTGTCGCAGATTCAAGTCTCGTTGAGTCATCAAATATTTGAGACTTTTGTGATCCGAAAATACATGGCACTTCTCACCAAACAAATGATGTCGCCATATTTTCAAAGCAAATACGTTGGCGGCTAGTTCGAGATCATGGGTCGGATAATTTCTCTCGTGTGGCTTCAATTGTCTCAACGCATAGGCCACAACTCGACCGTCTTGCATCAATACGCAACCCAACTCAAGTAGGGATGCGTCACTATAAATGACAAACTCTTTACCCGGTTCGGGTTGCACTAAAATTGGAGCTTCAGTCAAGTGAGTTTTAGTTGATCAAAACTTTTCTGACACTTCTCCGTCCATTCGAACTTAACGTCCTTTTGAAGTAGCTTCGTCATTGGTGTGGCTATCATCGAGAAACCTTCGACAAATCGTCGGTAATAACCGGCGAGCCCCAAAAAGCTCCGAACCTCAGTAATATTTCTCGGAGGTTTCCAGTCAAGTATGGCTGAAATTTTGTTCGGGTCAACTCGAATACCCGACGCGGATACCACATGACCTAAGAAGCTAACCTCTCTTAACCAGAACTCACACTTACTGAACTTAGCATATAACTGCTTTTCCCGCAAAATTTGCAGCACTAGCCTCAGATGCTCAGCATGTTCGGTCTCATCTCTTGAATAGACCAAAATGTCATCAAGTACATACGCAAGGTATGCTTCGCACCCTCTTCTTACATATTTCTGTGCCAACATTGCTGATCTTACAGCTGGCATCCCCTCCAAGTCCGCAGACTCAATTCGGACTACTTCGTTACTTGCGCACCTCAAATCAATAGTCTTGCTCTTGCAATTCACAATCGCATCATGCGCGGTCAACCAATCCAAACCAAGGATAACATCAAATTCATCAAACGGCAAAAGCATCAAGTCCGCCGAAAAACATCGATTTCCAG
>NC_053430.1:76556690-76690938 GCF_007990345.1 Gossypium hirsutum | reverse complement strand
TTAGCCTATGTTTCTCCTCATTGCCAGTAACTAGAGAAAGAAGAGGAAGAAAAGCCTTTGGGGAGAAAATTCGGCTAAGGGGGATACCTAAAGTAAGGTAAGTTCAATGTCATTCTTGGAAAACTTATGCACCATTGGATGATTAGGTTTAACTTCTACCTATTTTATGGTTTGAAGATAGGTTTGTATAGTTAAGTTTCGGTTAAGGTGGATTGATTAATTGGGTTTATAAGGAATTATGCCATAGCCGAATGTGTCTTGAAGAAGATGTTATATGTGCTTATTATAAGTATATGTATATTCGCTAATGAGTTTGAATTGAAGTTTCGATAGGTTGTGGGTTGAGTGGCCGATGAAAACTATAGGCTTTGCCAAGGATGGCCAATGGGAGAGTGACTAGAATGGGGTAAAGATTTTTGGATGAGTGGCTTAGAGGAGCCTAGTACATTCGGTCAAAGATTGAGCCTATTTAGAATGTAAATTTCTTCTCATGTTAGGGGATTCTTGTTAGGACAAAGATCGATCAATAGCATAAAAGCAAATGTGTAATTTAAGGTTAAGAACCTAAGTAATACCTAGTATGTTGAAATTAATGTGTGTATTCGGCATTAGGTATATCTAGAGAATTTGTTTAATTCTTAAATGGCTAAATGAGAATGTTATAATGTTGAATGGAATATATGTATAAGTTTAGTAAATGATAACTACGAATTAATTAGTAAATTGTCTAAGCTTGAAATTTGAGATGCGATTGGGAGTAAATTTCATGAGCATACTTTTAATATAAATGATAAATGTATATAATAGCTGAATGGAATGTGTGAATTATATGTAAACAAGACTTTAAGCTACTTTAAGGTGAAATGCTAATGTTAGTATTTATTTGGTGAAATCGTTTGGGGACAGGAGTAAGTGATTGGAAATGCCATATTAGGAGTGAATAGGCTGAGTGAATGTATAAGTTGAAGTCTATTTCTTAAAAGAACTATAAACAAGGTACCGATCTGAGATATTTGAAGCATGTGTGAGTAATGACTGCTATTCCTGTTCTGTTTAGAAATCATATAAATTTAAAATGATTAAGATAATTTATGCTTAGACTCCTAATGAGTCTAGTTTCTAATGAGATCAATACAACACATTTTGAATTCTGTAAAGTGAGAAATTGGATTCGTAGTGAAGAGTGGTCGAATAGTCAAACAGTGAACAGGGAAACTTTAAGAAAAATCTGGTATTGATTGGCCAAGCCTAAAATTCTGAAAATTTTATGGATGGAAGATATACGAGTCTATATTCAGGGAAATTAACGGCAAGTGATTTGGAGTTTAGTAGCTCCAGTTATAAGTAATTTAGTAACTACTGCTCAGGAAACAGCTCGTAGTGAATATGTGATTTTGTTGTAAACATTAATGAAAGTTTGCCGATGAATTATTTATTGATTAATATAAGCTTGCTATAATCTATGTGTGTGAAAGTCGGATCAATATATATAATATTATTCTGAAAGTAATACTTGAATAGTCGATTAATGACTATTTTAAATTTTGTTGAACTTAAGCTCAAGAGCAAAGGGGAACTAGATCCGATAAAGGGAAGGAAAAAGTAATTGAATAGCCGTTGAAGTCGTTCGACGACATTTGAGGTAAGTCTTCGAGTAATGACCCTACTTGAATTATATTGAAATGAATAGTCATACTATGACGGATAGTCGAATGTGCTTAGAGACTATGTTATAAAGCCAATTGGAATTATGCTCTTTGTGTGCGGCTACTGAGCCGAAATTTGAAAGGTTTAATAAATGTTTTGTGTTTGAGCCTTAGTAACGAAGAAATGATATGGATGTGTTATGATTATTGACATATGTGTGCATGAACATTGGAATATATCCGGGTTATGACCCGAAGGCAATTATGCGAGTTGACATATCCGGGCTAAGACCGAAGGCAATTATGCGAGTTGATATATCCGGGCTAAGACCCGAAGGCAATTATGCGAGTTGATATATCGGGCTAAGACCCGAAGGCAATTATGCGAGTTCATATGTCCGGGTTAAGACCCGAAGGCAAATATGTTTGCGGCTGTATTCGGTTAAATACCGAAGAAACTTGGGTTGAATGTGGCGTTTTGTGCTGTAACTAATTTAATAAATATGCTCGACCAACCCGAACGATACGGTATGTTTGCATGTGCATTGGAAAAGTCGATTCATTTTAAATAGTATTCGTGTGATCGGCTAACGAATTTTCGGCTTTTAGAAAGTTGATATCTTGTGTATATATGTTGATGAAGTATGATTATGAAAATGTGTGTTATTAAAGTGACTTAGTTAGCTATGTGAATGTAATACTGTAGTTAAAGCCGATTTCATTACTTGAGACTTACTAAGCTTAAAATGCTTACCCGGTTGCTTTGGCTCTCTGTTTTATAGATTTTGTTCGTTAGCTATCGGATTCGGGATCAGCGAAGTCGAAGTCATCTACACTATCAAGCTCTTTTGGTACTCTTTTAGTTGAACTCTGGATATGGCATGTATAGGACTACCCCTGTCGTTTAAGTTCTTTTGTGATGTATGTGTGTAAAGCCATGCGAAAATGGCTTGTAGATGTGGAGTATGGCATTAGACCATTTGTGTTTATGTATGTATATATATGGTTTCACGATGTGACTATGGATTGAAATGGAAGTGTTGGGCTAATGATCAGCCATTGGAATGGCTAAATATGATCACATGTGGACCTATGTATGGCAAAACCCTAGTTGGTCCATGGTAACCACAAAATAGGTAAAGTTTATCTTGAAAACAGATTTTGACAGCAACAGTGGTGTAGAATTGAAAAATCACATAAATTCGTAGGAGTGGAATTAAATAGTGAATAAATTATGTAATCGAACCTTGATGAATCTACTTTCATATGGAAGTAACGAAACAATTATAGGAACAGTACAGGAAGAGATATTCGGGTTCTTGTGGAACGGGGCCAGAACAGTTTCTGGATTCACTGTTCCGCCTTTGGAAATTCACTATAAATTTACCAGAGATAATTAGGGTCATACCATATATGTATGGATTCCTCTCTGAGTCTAGTTTCCATAGAAACAAACGGCATTAGTATTGAAGCCCTGTGCAGAGAGATATCCCAGTCGCAATGGGAAAAGGTCAGTGTAGTCGACCCCTGTAACATGAGAGACTTTGACTAATAAACTGTACTAATTGGCCCGACCAAAAATTCTAGAAAAAAATATATAGGTGGGGACATGAGTCTAGTTTCAGGGAAAAATCACAAAACTGATTTTCGAGTTGTGAAACTCGAGATATGATTTTTGAAGCGACTAGTACTCAGACTGGGCAGTGTCTGGAAAAATTTTTTTAAAAGTCTGTCAACACCTCGTATTCGACTCCGGTGACGGTCTCGGTTTGGGGTGTTACAATTTAGTGGTATCAGAGCTAGGTTTAGTCGATTCTAGGACTACCGTAATGTGTTGGGGTCTAGCTATACATGCCATTTTATGTGATTAATTGATAGTGTGGTGATTTCTGACATTTGCAAATGTGTTTATTTATAGTAATGGATCCCGATCCCAACCGAGCGGTAGCTGATGATCTTGAGAGTGTAGCGCCTGCTCCCGCACAAGGGACAGCGCCGGTGGACTCTCAACCTAATGCGAGTAACCCGAACGATGAAGCTAGACAAGCTTTCTATAGCGTGATGAATGATTGGTTCAACCAATACATTCGAACTAATACGGCTGTTCCACAACCTCCATTCCCGACAAACACCACCCCCGCACCTACAATACCTCCGGTAACTGACCAAATAAGGTCAAATAAGCCCCAGTTGACCGAATCCGAAAACATGGGGCTACTGAATTTAAAGCTACGGATAGCGACGATGCCGAGCAAGCTGAATTTTGGTTGGACAACACTATCCGGGTACTCGATGAGCTATCTTGTACACCCGATGAATGTCTAAAGTGTGCTATCTCCTTGCTACGTGATTCTGCCTACTATTGGTGGAGTACTCTGACTTCTGTCGTGCCCCGGGAGCAAGTAACTTGGGAGTTTTTCCAAACTGAGTTTCGGAAAAAGTATATCAGTCAGAGATTTGTTGATCAAAAACGGAAGGAATTTCTTGAGCTTAAGCAAGGTTCTATGTCAGTTACTGATTACGAGCGAAAATTTGTTAGACTTAGTAGATACGCTCGGAATGTGTTTCGTCCGAGGCTGTTATGTGTAAACGCTTCGAAGATGGGCTGAATGAAGATATAAAAATGTTCGTTGGCATTCTTGAGATACGAGAGTTCGTAGTACTTGTCGAGCGAGCTTGTAAAGCCGAAGAGCTTAGAAAGGAAAAAACAAAAAGTTGATGTGGGAACCGGGGAGTTTCGTAAAAGATTCTCGGGAAAGTCTCATCAACAGGCATCGAAGAAATTTCGAGATGATGTGGGCCGGTCTAAAAGCACTTCGGGCCTTTTTAGACGAGATCGTGATCGACCCCCTGTGGGTACACGAGGCACTTCAGTCGCCAGTGTTGGGAATGAACGTCGAGGCCGAACGGAATGTCGACATTGCGGTAAATGGCATTTGGGGAGCTGTAGATTCCATGACCGCTCCTGTTACAAGTGCGGATCAGCGGACCACTTCATTAAAGATTGCCCGAGGCTGTCTGAACAGAATGTAAATCAGAGTGGGAGACCGGGTGCTACCACTGCTCGAGGTAGACCATCTAGAAATATGGGCAATGCTAGTGGTGGTCAGAGAGGATCTAGAGATGCTACGACCAGATCCGAGGCTCGTGCACCTGCTAGAGCATATGCTATACGTGCCCGCGAGGATGCTTCTTCGCCTGATGTTATTACCGGTACTTTTACTCTCTTTGATACTAATGTAATTGCTTTGATTGACCCCGGTTCTACTCATTCTTACATATGTGAAACCTTAGCATCCAGTAAGACTTTACCTATTGAGTCTACTGAGTTTGTAATTCGGGTGTCAAATCCCTTGGGTCGTTATGTACTTGTCGACAAAGTGTGTAAGAAATGTCCCCTAGCAATTCGAGGTTCCTGTTTTCCAGCGGACTTGATGCTTTTGCCGTTTGATGAATTTGATGTTATCCTTGGGTTGGATTGGTTGACCGTGCATGATGCGATTGTGAATTGCAAGAGCAAGACTATTGATTGAGGTGCGCAAATAACGAAGTAGTCCGAATTGAGTCCGCGGACTTGGAGGGGATACCAGCTGTAATATCAGCAATGTTGGCACAGAAATATGTGAGAAAAGGGTGCGAAGCATACCTTGCATATGTGCTTGATGACAAAGAATTAGAAAAGAAACCCGAATCTGTGCCGGTGGTTTGTGAATACCCGGATGTTTTTCCGGAAGAATTACCGGGTTTACCACCTGTTCGGGAGGTAGAGTTTGGTATTGAGCTTGTACCTGGGACTACGCCGATTTCGATAGCTCCGTATCGTATGGCACCAACTGAGTTAAAAGAGTTGAAAGCTCAGCTGCAAGAATTGACGGATAGAGGTTTCGCTCGGCCAAGTTTCTCACCTTGGGGTGCACCAGTATTGTTCGTGAAAAAGAAGGACGGAACCATGAGGTTGTGCATTGACTATCGTCAACTGAATAAAGTGACGATAAAGAATAAATACCCACTACCGCGTATCGATGATTTGTTTGATCAACTAAAGGGGGCCTCAGTGTTCTCAAAAATAGATTTGAGATCGGGTTATTATCAGTTGCGGATTCGAGATTCAGACGTACCCAAAACTGCTTTCAGAACGAGGTACGGTCACTACGAATTCTTAGTGATGCCGTTTGGGCTCACTAATGCCCCGGCAGTATTTATGGATTTGATGAATCGGATCTTCAGACCATATTTGGATCGGTTCGTAGTTGTGTTCATTGATGACATCTTGGTCTATTCAAGAGATGAGACCGAACATGCTGAGCACCTGAGACTAGTGTTGCAAATTTTACGGGATAAGCAGTTATATGCTAAGTTCAGTAAGTGTGAGTTCTGGTTAAGAGAGGTTAGCTTCTTGGGTCATGTGGTATCCGCGTCGGGTATTCGAGTTGACCCGAACAAAATTTCAGCCATACTTGACTGGAAACCTCCGAGAAATGTTACTGAAGTTCGGAGCTTTTTGGGGCTCGCCGGTTATTACCGATGATTTGTGAAAGGTTTCTCGATGATAGCCACACCAATGACGAAGCTACTTCAAAAGGATGTTAAGTTCGAGTGGACGGAGAAATGTCAGAAAAGTTTCGACCAACTGAAAACTCATTTGACTGAAGCTCCAATTTTGGTGCAACCCGAATCGGGTAAAGAGTTTGTCATCTATAGTGACGCATCCCTACTTGGGTTGGGTTGCGTATTGATGCAAGAAGGTCGAGTCGTGGCCTATGCGTCGAGACAATTGAAGCCACACGAGAGGAATTATCCGACCCATGATCTCGAACTAGCTGCCATCGTGTTTGCTTTAAAAATATGGCGACATTATCTGTTTGGTGAGAAGTGCCATGTATTTTCGGATCACAAAAGTCTCAAATATTTGATGACTCAACGAGACTTGAATCTGCGACAAAGACGTTGGCTTGAGTTGTTGAAAGATTACGAGCTTGTCATTGATTACCACCCGGGAAAGGCTAACGTGGTTGCGGACGCCTTAAGCCGGAAGTCATTGTTTGCTTTACGAGCGATGAACGTGCATTTGTCTATTCTACCAGACAGTGTGTTAGTAGCTGAATTAAAAGCTAAACCATTATTGACTCACCAAATTCGTGAAGCTCAGAAAGTTGATGATGAATTGGTTGCAAAACGGGCTGAGTGTTTTCCGAACGAGGAATCGGAGTTTCAAATTGATGATGATGATTGTTTGAGGTACAGAAATCGTTTGTGTGTTCCAAGGAATTCGGAACTCATTTCGATGATTCTGAACGAAGCCCATTGTAGCCGAATGTCAGTTCACCCGGGGAGTACGAAAATGTACAACGATTTGAAACGTCAATTTTGGTGGCATGGTATGAAACGGGACATCTCTGACTTTGTTTCGAGATGTTTAATATGTCAACAAGTGAAAGCGGAACATCAAGTGCCTTCGGGATTACTCCAGCCGATCATGATACCCGAGTGGAAATGGGATCGAGTCACAATGGACTTTGTGTCCGGACTGCCTTTGTCAGCAAGTAAGAAGGATGCGATATGGGTTATTGTTGATAGACTGACTAAGTCGGCTCATTTCATCCCCGTGCATACGGATTTTTCATTGATAAACTAGCTAAATTGTATGTTTCTCAGATTGTGAGATTACACGGGGTACCGATTTCTATTGTGTCGGATAGAGATCCGAGATTCACCTCGCGATTTTGGAAGAAGTTGCAAGAAGCTTTGGGTACCAAGCTGCATTTTAGCACCGCTTTTCATCCACAAACCGATGGTCAATCCGAGCGGATAATTCAGATACTTGAGGATATGTTGAGATGTTGCATCCTCGAGTTCAGTAGTTCATGGGAACGGTACTTACCTTTGATTGAATTCGCTTACAACAATAGTTTTCAATCAAGTATTAAGATGGCACCCTACGAGGCTTTGTACGGTCGTAAATGCCGTACACCATTGTTTTGGACCGAGCTCGGTGAAAGTAAAATTTTCGGAGTTGATTTGATTAAAGATGCTGAACAGAAAGTAAAGGTAATCCGTGAAAGTCTGAAAGTAGCCACGGATCGTCAGAAGTCGTACGCAGATTTGAAACGAAAAGACATCGAGTATCAGGTGGGAGACAGAGTCTTCCTTAAGGTTTCACCTTGGAAAAAGATACTCAGGTTCGGCCGTAAGGGCAAGTTGAGCCCAAGATTCATTGGGCCGTATGAAATATCCGAAAGAATTGGTTCAGTGGCATATAGATTGATTTTACCCCCTGAACTTGAAAGGATTCACAATGTTTTTCATGTTTCGATGCTACGACGTTATAGATCCGATCCGTCACATGTGATTAATCCCTCGGAAGTTGAAATTCAATCTGACTTGAGTTATGAAGAAGAACCGATTCGTATCCTAGCTCGTGAAGTAAAAGAGTTGCGAAACAGAAGGGTTCCGTTAGTTAAGGTGTTATGGCTCAAACACGGGATCGAGGAAGCTACTTGGGAAACTGAGAGCTCGATGAAAGAACGATACCCAAACCTATTCACCGGTAAGATTTTCGGGGACGAAAATTTCTTAAGTGGGGGAGAGTTGTGACAGCCCAAAACTGACCCTAGTCGGGAAGTGGTTTCGGGACTGCTAAACCGAGTCTTATAAATGATTAAAAGTTATATTCTGTGTTTATGATGTGAGTAAATGCATGTGTGAAAGTCTCATGCATTAATTTGATCATCTTTATGTGAATTTTTTTTTATTGGACTTATATGAAACTTTGTTGGAAAGTGAGAGGCTAATTTACAATGGTCTAATAGTACATGCATTGAAAGGAGTGGTTTTGCATGTCAATTTACCCAAGTTAAATAGGGTGGCCGGCCATGTTATGGATTAAATAATATTATAACTATTTTATGCTAATAGTTTATGTTACAAAATGAAATAATGAATAAGGTTAATAAAATACAAGTTAGTGGGAGGAGAAACCAAAGTTAGCCTATGTTTTCTCCTCCATTGCCGTAACTAGAGAAAGAAGAGGAAGAAAAGCCTTTGGGGAAGAAAATTCGGCTAAGGGGGATACCTAAAGTAAGGTAAGTTCAATGTCATTCTTGGAAAACTTATGCACCATTTGGATGATTAGTTTAACTTCTACCTATTTTATGGTTTGAAGATAGGTTTTGTATGAGTTAAGTTTCGGTTAAGGTGGATTGATTAATTGGGTTTTATAAGGAAATTATGCCATAGCCGAATGTGTCTTGAAGAAGATGTTATATGTGCTTATTATAAGTATATGTATATTCGGCTAATGAGTTTGAATTGAAGTTTCGATAGGTTGTGGGTTGAGTGGCCGAGTGAACTATAGGCTTTGCAAGGATGGGCAATGGGAGAGTGACTAGAATGGGGTAAAGATTTTGGATGAGTGGCTTAGAGGAGCCTAGTACATTCGGTCAAAGATTGAGCCTATTTAGAATGTAAATTTCTTCCTCTATGATTAGGTTCCTTGCATGTTAATTGGTTCTTGTTAGGACCAAAGGATCGATCAATAGGCATTAAAAGGCTAAATGTGTGAATTTAAGGTATAAGAACCTATAGGTAATTACCTAGGTAATGTTGGAAATTAATGTAGTGTATTCGGCCATGTAGAGTATATCCTAGAGATATTATGTTTAATTCTCTATAATCGGCTAAATGAGTGATAATGGGTTATAATGTTGAATGGAATTATATGTATAAGTGGTTAGTAAAGTGATTAAACTACCGAATTTAATTAGTAAATGTGTTCTAAGCTTGATGAATTTTGAGATGCGATTGGGAGTAAATTTGTCATGAGCATACTTTGTTAATAATAAATATGATAAATGTATATATATATAGCTGAATGTGATATGTGTGAATTATATGTTAAATCAAGACTTGGTAAGCTAGCTATTAAGGTGAAATGCTAATGTTAGTATTTGATTTGGTGATAATCTGTTTGGGGACAGCAGCAGTAAGGTGATTTTGGAAAATCGCCATAAATTATAGGAGTTGAATTAGAAGCTGAGTGAATTATGTCATTAAAGCTTGAAGAGTCTATTTTCTTACAAAAGAAACTATAAAAACAAAAGAGTTACCGATCTTGAGATATTTGAAGCATTGTGGGGCTGAGTCATAATGACTGCTGGATTCCCTGTTCTGTTTTTAGAAAATCATTATAAATTGTACAAAAATGATTATAAGATAAAATTTATATGCTTAGACTCCTTAATGAGTCTAGTTTCTAATGAGATCAAATACAACACATTTTGAATTCTGTAAAGTGAGAAATTGGATTCGTAGTGAAGAGTGGTCAGAATAGTCAAACAGTGAACAGGGGAAACTTTAAGAAAAATCTGGTATTGATTGGCCAAGCCTAAAATTCTGAAAATTTTATGGATGGAAGATATACGAGTCTATATTCAGGGAAAATTAACGGCAAGTGATTTGTAGTTTAGTAGCTCCAGTTATAAGTAATTTAGTAACTACTGCTCAGGAAAACAGCTCGTAGTGAATATGTGATTTTGTTGTAAACATTAATGAAAGTTTGCCGATGAATTATTTATTGATTAATATAAAGCTTGCTATAATCTATGTGTGTGAAAGTCGGATCAATATATATAATATTATTCTGAAAGTAATACTTGAATAGTCGATTAATGACTATTTTAAATTTTGTTGAACTTAAGCTCAAGAGCAAAGGGGAACTAGATCCGATAAAGGGAAGGAAAAAGTAATTGAATAGCCGTTGAAGTCGTTCGACGACATTTGAGGTAAGTCTTCGAGTAATGACCCTACTTGAATTATATTGAAATGAATAGTCATACTATGACGGATAGTCGAATGTGCTTAGAGACTATGTTATAAAGCCAATTGGAATTATGCTCTTTGTGTGCGGCTACTGAGCCGAAATTTGAAAGGTTTAATAAATGTTTTGTGTTTGAGCCTTAGTAACGAAGAAATGATATGGATGTGTTATGATTATTGACATATGTGTGCATGAACATTGGAATATATCCGGGTTATGACCCGAAGGCAATTATGCGAGTTGACATATCCGGGCTAAGACCCGAAGGCAATTATGCGAGTTGATATATCCGGGCTAAGACCCGAAGGCAATTATGCGAGTTGATATATCCGGGCTAAGACCCGAAGGCAATTATGCGAGTTGATATATCCGGGCTAAGACCCGAAGGCAATTATGCGAGTTGATATATCCGGGCTAAGACCCGAAGGCAATTATGCGAGTTCATATGTCCGGGTTAAGACCCGAAGGCAAATATGTTTGCGGCTGTATTCGGTTAAATACCGAAGAAACTTGGGTTTGAATGTGAGCGTTTTGTGCTGTAACTAATTTAATAAATATGCTCGACCAACCCGAACGATACGGTATGTTTGCATGTGCATTGGAAAAGTCGATTCATTTTAAATAGTATTCGTGTGATCGGCTAACGAATTTTCGGCTTTTAGAAAGGTTGATATCTTGTGTATATATGTTGATGAAGTATGATTATGAAAATGTGTGTTATTAAAGTGACTTAGTTAGCTATGTGAATGTAATACTGTAGTTAAAGCCGATTTCATTACTTGAGACTTACTAAGCTTAAAATGCTTACCCGGTTGCTTTGGCTCTCTGTTTTATAGATTTTGTTCGTTAGCTATCGGATTCGGGATCAGCGAAGTCGAAGTCATCTACACTATCAAGCTCTTTTGGTACTCTTTTAGTTGAACTCTGGATATGGCATGTATAGGACTACCCCCTGTCGTTTAAGTTCTTTTGTGATGTATGTGTGTAAAGCCATGCGAAAATGGCTTGTAGATGTGGAGTATGGCATTAGACCATTTGTGTTTATGTATGTATATATATGGTTTCACGATGTGACTATGGATTGAAATGGAAGTGTTGGGCTAATGATCAGCCATTGGAATGGCTAAATATGATCACATGTGGACCTATGTATGGCAAAACCCTAGTTGGTCCATGGTAACCACAAAATAGGTAAAGTTTATCTTGAAAACAGATTTTGACAGCAACAGTGGTGTAGAATTGAAAAATCACATAAATTCGTAGGAGTGGAATTAAATAGTGAATAAATTATGTAATCGAACCTTGATGAATCTACTTTCATATGGAAGTAACGAAACAATTATAGGAACAGTACAGGAAGAGATATTCGGGTTCTTGTGGAACGGGCCAGAACAGTTTCTGGATTCACTGTTCCGCCTTTGGAAATTCACTATAAATTGACCAGAGATAATTAGGGGTCATACCATATATGTATGGATTCCTCTCTGAGTCTAGTTTCCATAGAAACAAACGTCATTAGTATTGAAGCCCTGTGCAGAGAGATATCCCAGTCGCAATGGGAAAAGGTCAGTGTAGTCGACCCCTGTAACATGAGAGACTTTGACTAATAAACTGTACTAATTGGCCCGACCAAAAATTCTAGAAAAAAATATATAGGTGGGGACATGAGTCTAATTTCAGGGAAAAATCACAAAACTGATTTTCGAGTTGTGAAACTCGAGATATAATTTTGAAGCGACTAGTACTCAGACTGGGCAGTGTCTGGAAAATTTTTTTTAAAAGTCTGTCAACACCTCGTATTCGACTCCGGTGACGATCTCGGGTTTGGGGTGTTACAGGTATTTAGTCAATACAAGTAACCATATTTGTAGAATGTATTAAGTATATAATCGGCCTCAACATAGACATGCATATTCGGCCACATGAATGAATACATAGATTGATGTTGTACGTTCGGCTATAGGTAAGCATATTGATGGCTTTATCTTGACTTAGAAAATCAACTAAAGGAGAATATTGGCTAATATGTTGAATTTGATTCATGATTTCATACATATATGAATCTAATGCCTAATATATATGGGCTAAGTACCTTGAATTTCTCTTTGATGTTCAAAATGATTAAATCAATTTATTTGTTAAATTAAGTTCAAGAGCAAAGGGGAACTAAATCTGATAAAGGAAAGGAAAAGGTGATTGAATAGCCGTTGAAATCGTTCGACAACATCCGAGGTAAGTTTTCGAGTAATGGAACTTAGATTATGATTCGATTAGATCATGTTATATAGCAAATCAAAACCATGCTCTTTGTATGTGGTTATTGAGCCGAAAATGGTAATGGTAGATAAGTGCCTTGTGTCTGAGTTCTAGTAATGAAAACGAAATAAAGATGTGTTATGATTTGTGGACATATGTGCATGATTATTCGGATGATAACCGGACTAAGATCCGAAGGTATTCGTGCGAGTTGTTATATCCGGGCTATGTCCCGAAGGCATTTATGCTAGTGATTATATCCGGGCTAAGACCCGAAGGCATTTGTGCGAGTTGCTATATCCGGGCTAAGACCCGAAGGCATTTGTGCGAGTTGTTATGTCCGGCTAAATCCCGAAGATACTTGGGTTTGGAAGTGAGCGATCTTGCTGTAATAATTTCAATTAATACGCTCATAAAATCCAAACGATAAGGTATGTTTCGTATATGATCGGAAAAGTCGATTCGTTTTAAATAGTATTCGTTCAATTGATTAACGAACTTTCGGCCTTTAGTTAGGTTTGATACCTTGTGTATGAATATGTTGATTGAAGCGTGAAGTAAGTATGATTATGAGAATGTGCATATATGAAGTTATTCATTTAGCCATATGAATGTTATACTTTAGTCAAAACTAATTTCATTACTCAAACTTACTAAGCATTAAATGCTTATTCCGTTGCTTTGATTCTCTATTTTATAGATTTTGCTCGTCAGCTATCGGACTCGGGATTGTCAAAGTCGAAGTCGTCCACACTATTGAAGCCCTTTTGGTACTCTTTTAGTTGAACTCTGATAATGGCATGTATAGGACTGCCCTTTGTTGTTAGTCAAGTACCTTTAGTAATGTATATATTTGGATAGCCATGCGAAAATGGCTTATATATATTGAGCATAGCATTATAATCATTTTGTATGTTGTTCATTGAGTGGTATGGAAATGTTTGGTAATTATTAGCCATTGGAATGGTTAATCACGATCATTTTGGTGCTATGTATGACAAAATTCTAGTTGATCCATGGAAAACCATGAAATAGGTAAAGTTTACCTTAAAAAAAAGATGCTGACAGCAGCAGTGATGTGGATTTGAAAAATCGGTAAAAATAGTAGGAATGGAATTAAATAGTGAATAAATTATGTAATCGAACCTTGATGAATCTACTTTCATATGAATTAACGAAATAATCATATGAGCCGTATTTTATGAGATGTATAAGTTTTCGTGAAACAGGGCCTGAGCGATTTCTGGATCCCCTATTCTGACTTTGGAAATTCACTATAAATTAATCAGAGATAATTAGAAGTCATTCCCTATATGTACAGATTCCTTTTTGAGTCTAGTTTCTTTAGAAACAAACAGCATAAGTATTGAAGCCCTGTACAGGGAGATATCTAAGTCGTAATGCATGAAGGTCAGAGTAGTCGAACCTTGAAACAGGGAATACTTTAACTAATAAACTGTACTAATTAGCCCGAGCAAAAATTATAGAAAAAAATTTGAAGATAGATGTATGAGTCTAGTTTCAGGAAAAATTTACGGAATCAGTTTTCGAGCTTCGAACTCAAGATATGATTTTTAAAGTGACTGTGATGCGGTTAACCAGCTTGTCTGGAAATTTAAAAATGAACTGTGTAAGTAAATGAATTAAGTCCGTTAACACCTCGTGTTCGACTCCGGCAACGGTCTCGGGTACGGGGCGTTACACATTTTCTATACGAAAACACAATTTAAAATTGTAAGGAGTCATCACACTATCATAGTTCATTTATGGCATGTATAGCTAGACTATTACACAATCTACGTTAGTTCGGGAATTGAATAAATAGTAGCTTTGGTACTACTAAATGTAACACCCTTTACCTGTATTCGACACTGGAACAAGGTACGAAGCATTATCGGACTTATACACAAGCAATCATACAAAACCAAGGCGTAACTTTTCCATCCTAAATTAAAACTTTTCACATTCATTCATAACGTCCCTAAAATAAACCTACGAGGCCCAAAACATGCATTGGAAGCGGTTCGAGACAAAACTGAGAACTATAGAAAGTTTTACAACACTTAGAAAATCTTTCCACCAAACAGGAGTTATACGCCAGTGTGGCCTGGAACACGCTCGTCTGGGCAAGCCGTGTGGTCACACACGTCCATGTCCCTAACCCGTATAACTTTCTGTTTGTCACCCAAGAGTAAATTAAAGACACACAACCAAGTCACATGCCTGTGTGCTAGGCCGTGTGGTCGATTTAATAATTTTGATTTTTCATAAAATAGGTGCAGACTTCACACACCCAAGACACACGCCTGTGCCTAAGGCCGTGTCATCCACACGGCTGAGACACGCGCCCGTGTCTCTACCCATGTGCTCAATTTTGAGCATTCTGTTTTGCAACATTTAAGGTGCAGGGGACACACGGTGGGACAAGCCATCTATCATACACGGCCTAGACACACGCCCGTGTGGACAAAAATAAGGCTATTTACCAAGCCATTTTGTCACCCATTTGTTGCACACACCTACACAACAACATATAACAACAATCAAAACATATACATACAACCAAATCAGCCATAACCAAGACATCAACACTCATTCACATACTAACATTTATCAATTTAAATTATGCAAATTACAATATTCATGAAAAACATCATCATAAATATATATACTTATACCAATATTAGCCAATTTCAAATGGCCATTTACAAGATGAATTACCAACCAATATAGGCCAACACATTAGGCCAATTCAATTATGACACATAACAAAATGACCAAGTTCCTATACATGCCACAACTTAAAATGTTGAATTCATTGGCACCCAAGATAATAAGTTGATAGTGTGAGTGGATCTTCGACAGTCTCTGATCCCCGAGCTAGCTTTGTGACATTATAAGACAAGGAAAAAGAAAGGGGAGTAAGCTTTAAAGCTTAGTAAGTTCCTATGCAAATAATAAGCATCATATCCAAACATTTAACATACAATTAACAAGATGATAATTGGCATAAATATTATTAAGATCTTATATTCATAACCTTACTGAGGGTTCATCATATAACGAGCTCATTTCGTATGAGTTTTACGTACATACCTGAGTCATATCAAATTGGATTTACACACAATTCATCTTTGACATACTCGTTAAATTACCTGTTGAACCACTTGGAATACTGAAGGATACTTGGGAGTCCTGTACACATGGCATCGTACCAATGCCATATCGTAGACATGGTCTTACATGTAATCTCATATCGATGCCAATAGCCCAGCTATGGTCTTACATAAAGTCTCATATCGATGCCATATCCCAGATATAGTCTTGCATGAAGTCTCATATTGATGCCATATCCCATATATGGTCTTACACGTAGTCTTAGTAACCCTAATGTCATGACATTTGTATCCTATCTATTCTTAAGGTTCAATCGGGATTTCACGGTTGTCGAAACTTTTTTGAATACGTCTAAGGGTCAATCACAATTCATATAATAATAAAGCATTTAAAACATAATTAAAACAATGCATTACTTACATACGAACTTACCTCGGTACAAAAATAATAGAAATGGGACCTAATCGTCGAACACTTTATTTTTCCCCCGATCTAGGTTCGAACCTCGTTTCTTTTGATCTATAATAACAAATTTAAATCATTTAATATTCACATTGTTCAATTCAGCCCAAAAATTACACTATGGCAAAAATTACATTTTGCCCCTGAACTTTGACATTTTTATAATTTAGTCCTAGGCTCGTAAAATGATTTTTATCAAATTTATTCATTACCCAAGCCTAGCCGAATCTTTATTGTACTCGTACCAGCCCATATTTTTCATTCAATCATACTTTTACTACTTATTTTGTAACTTTTACAAATAGGTCCTTTTAGGCATTTTCATCGAAAATCACTTAGCAAAAGTCGATTATCAAACATCAAACTCGCATAATCTATCATTAAACATCAAAATACACACATGTATAACATGGTTCAAACCCTATACCTTAATCATTTCTCAAATTAGTGATAGAAATAGATAGATCGAGTGGTAACGACTTCAAAAATGTAAAGGGCATTAAAAACGAGACAAGAACGAACTTACAGTCGAGCTTGAAAAGTGGAAAAACCCTAGCTATGTCTTATCCCTTCATGTTTTGGCTAAGCAAGAAGAAGATGGACTAAATTTCGCTTTTATTTACTTATTTTGTCTTTAATTGACAAATTACCAAAATACCCTTTTTATAAAACATGAAATTTCTCTCACCTTATGTCCATTTTTGTCCACTAACTTAACAAATGGTCTAAGTACCATATAAGGACCTTCAATTTAAAATTTCATAACAATTAGAAACCTATAACATGTAGAACTCAACTTTTGAACTTTTTATAATTTAGTCCTTTTTGCTGAATTGAGTGTTCAAAAGTCAAAATTTTCAAATGGAATTTTCATGAATGATTCCATAAAACCTTAGACCATGAAAATGTAATAAAAACAAGTTTTTCTTTGTCGAAATCGTAGTCCCAAAATCACTGTTCCGACTAGGCCCAAAATCGGGTTGTTACATTTGTGGATTCATACCTGCCCTCGTATATACAAATCTATTCTTAATGATAATTCTTGCAGACTTACGTTTGATGAATATTTATCGTGCAAATGTGCTTGCAGAACTTAGACTCGCATTATGCAGACTTGTTTGTGTGGACTTATTTTTGTTAATTTTCATATTGCGGAGTCCTAGAAGATCAACTTAGCCTAGGAGCTTTAGGACAAGTAATACAAATTGTCTTTAGATTGTATTATAGTGCAACATCCCGATTTAGGGTCTAGTCAGAATAGTGCTTTCGAGACCACAAATATGACATAAGAAAATTTATTTTTATTATATTTTTATGGTCTACTATTTCAAAAAATGATTTTTAGAAAATTTCGTTTGAAAATTTTGATGTTTGGGCACTCAATTTAGTCAAAAGGACTAAATCATAAAAAGTGCAAAAGTTGAGTTCTACATGCTAGAGGTGTCCAATTGTTATGAAATTTTAAATTGGAGGTCCTTATATGGTAAATCAACTATTGGTTAATTTTTTGGACAAAAATAGACATGAAATGGGTGAAATAGAATATTTTTAAGTTAGGGGCATTTTGGTCATTTGGTAATTAAAATAATAAAAAGGGAAAAAAAAGCTAAATTTATGCTCATCTTCAACCTTTGGCCAAAATTTGCATGGAATCCATGGCTAGGGTTTTGTTCAAGCTTTCCAAGTTCAATAGTAAGTCCGTTCTTGCCCCGTTTTTAATGATTTTCACGTTTTTGATATCCTTGAAGCATGATCTACCTATTTCTAGCCTTATTTTAAGTTAGAGTTCATGTTTAAAAAGTTATACATGTGTGAAATTTTTGTATTTTGATGTTTAATGGAGGAATATGTAAGTTTGATGTTAGAGAAATGACTTTTACTAAGTGATTTTAGGTGAAAATGCCTAAAAGGGCCTATTTGTAAAAGTTATAAAATTTGTCATAAAAGTGTGATTTAGTGGAAAATTGTGGGCTGATATAGTTATGAAAATGATTCAGAAAGGCTTAAAGAGTGAGGAAATTGAATAAAAATCATTTTACGAGCCTAAGGGCAAAACTGTAATATGACAAAGTTTAGGGGCAAAAAAGTAAATTTACCATAATGTAATTTTTGGATCACATTGAATAATGTGACTAATAAATAAGTTAAATATGATGTTTTAGATCAAAGAAAATGAGATTTAGACTAAGAATGGGGGAAAAACGCACGTTTGACGGTTAGGTCATTTTCACTATTTTTGGTATCGAGGTAAGTTTGTATGAAAATAATGCAACATGTTGTTATTATTATATGTTTAATGTTTTAATATTGCATTAAATGTATATATATATGTATATGTATTTTTCTTTATGAAATGGATTCACGATGACTCGATGATATTCGACAAGGTTTTGAAATAAGGTCTCATGTAAGACCATGTTTGGGACATGGCAGCGGTGTTGATATGTGAGCCAGTGTGAGACCATGTCTGGGACATGGCATCGGCGTGGATATATATGAGCCAATGTAAGACCATGTTTGGGACATGGCATTGGCGTTGATATGTGAGCCAGTGTAAGACCATGTCTGGGACATGGCATCAACGTTGATATGTGAGCCAGTGTAAGACCATGTCTGGGACATGGCATCGGCACTGACATGAGATTTCGTATAAGACCATATTCAGGATATGGCACCGATATGTGGATCCATGTAAAACCTTGTTTGGGACATGGCTTTGGCACTCTATTTGGTGCATGATGATTCTGAACGTCCTTCAGTATTCCAAGTGATTCAACAGGTAATTCAAAGATGATATCACAGTTGTGATAAGGAATGATTATGTCATGATGTAGTACAGGTATGTACAAAAAACTCATGAGAAATGACTCAGTTTAAGATGCACCTTTGGTAAGGATGAAAATAAGTAAGTCATGTTTATGAGAATGATTTTGTGATGACCTTGTGGTTATAGGTCTATGTTCATGAGGTATAAATATATGGTAAATTTAATTGATGATCATGTGTGAAGCTTTTAAGCCAAATCGAATTGAGATACTATGTGTTTATTCCTTTAATTTTGTGGTTCAATGAATAATGAAAAGAGGAAAGGATCAGCGTAAGTGCCTAATAAAAATGGTTATGAATGTATGGAGAGATAAAGAGTTTTTGGACATTTGAATGATGTTAAGCTATATGCTTGGAAATGTGAATGTACAAAATTAATGTGTACTAAAACAGTCATGGACAACAGCAGCAGTCTGACTTTGAAAATCCACCAAAACATTGTGTAAATTGAATTAAAAGGTAAATAAAATATGAAATTAAAGCTTATTGAGCCTAGTTTCACATAGAAGAAACGATGTAAGCAAAACGAATTCATATTATGAGATAATTGAATTGTTGTGAGACAGGGTTAGAGTGATTTTGGGCTCCCCTGTCTTAACTTTAGAAAATCATTAAAAATTGTACAAAAATAATTACGGGTTAGAATTTATATGCTTAGAATCCTTAATGATTCTATTTTCAAGAGAAATAAATGAGACCATCTTCCAAAACCCGTATGAGTAGATAATTAATTTTTAGTGAAGAGAGGTCAGAACTATCAGACAGCAAAATAGGGGTAACTTTGAAGAATAAACTGTACTTATTGGCTAAACCAAAAATTCTGAAAAATTTTATGGTAAGATTATATGCAAGTCTAGTTTCTGGAAAATTTAGCAGATCTTAATTTAGAGTTCCATAGCTCTAGTTATAAATAACTTGGTGACTATTACTCTAGAAAACAACTTGACATGAACACAAATAAAAAGTGCAATTATGCTTGTATTACCTTGAAATCTTATTGTGAGAATTAGTAGAAGCATGTTAATAAATTTCTCATTATTTTCATACAGACTTACTAAGCTATATAGCTTACCCCCTCTTTTTACTATGTCCTATAGGGTCATTAAGCTAGCTTGGGTTGGAGATCGCCGGAGATGCTATCACACTATCAAATTATCATCGTGGGGGTAAAAGTGAATACAAACCTCTTAAGCTTATAGCATGTATAGGGACTAAGTCATTTTGCTTATGTGTTATATTATTTAGCCATATGTATTGGCTTATGATGACTTAATACTCCAATTTGTATATATAGCCATGAAGGATGGCTTATGTTGATCTTATTATTATTCATGTGTATGTCAATGTATTATGAGGTGGTTTATATTTGCTTGATGAGTGATGGTTGAATGTGTCCAAGTGGTTATGTTGTTAAGTGACTAAGTTTGATGTTGTATGTATGAAAATGATGGCATGTGGTTGACATGTTAATGTCTTAGTTGTGGATGTTCGGTAGTAAGAATATGCTTGAATTGGTGTCATATGAAGTGTGTATGCATGTGGGCATAAGAGGGTGGCAAATGGCTTGGAAAATAGTCTTAAACTTGACCACACGTGCTGAGACACGACAGTGTGTCTTGGCCGTGTAAGGGACACAGCCATAGGACATGGGCGTGTGCCCAGGCTATGTGAAGTTTGTATTTAATTTCGAGAATTTAATTCGCCACACGACCTAAACACATGGGCGTGTGCCTTGGCTGTGTGACCTCATTTGTTCATATATAAATGGACAGAGAGTTACACAGGTTAGGGACATGGGCGTGTGTGACCACACAGCCTACCCACACGGGCGTGTGGCCCTAATTTATGGGAAAATTTCCTAAGTTTCCAAAGTTTTTGATTTAGTCCTGAACCACTCCCGATGTATGTTTTAGGCCTCTTAAGCCCATATAAGGGACGATATGCATGCGAATGAAATGTTTTAAATTGAATGAAATTTTATGGCCTGGTTATGCATGTATGATTGTGATTAAGTCCGGTAATGCCTCGTATCTTATCCCGACGTTGAATACGGGTAAGGGGTGTTACATATAGTCCTTATGGACTCATATTTGCGGTTGATCCAGTGAACTCACACTTGGATGGTAATCCAGGCAGACTCTTGTTTGAATGATGGTCTTGGAGGACTCATAATCGCGAACTCTCTTTTAGAGAAACCCACTTGGGACTACATACTTAGTGAATTTGTACATGCAGATTCATTCTGGTGCAGGCACATGCTTGTACGCTTGAAGACAAGTCCTGGGGACCATCATAAACCTGTATATGTAAGGACAAGTCCCGACGGATTGTCATAACTTGTGACTTGGAGACAAATCCCACCACAATGCCACTCATCTTTCAATTAACATCCTGCCACAACACTGAAACTTCTCTTTCAATTAAAATCCTGCCACACGCTGATACTTCATTCAATTAACATCCTGCCACAACACCCATACTTCATGTAACACCCCTTACCCGGTCAGATTGTTGGATCTGAGTTTCAAGATGCTACTACACTTATCAGAACATTCACATGCAAATCATAACATTGAATTCAATTTAAATCAACAAGTTGTTCCAATTACATGCATAATAGAAGTTATGAACCAAATAGAGACTAAATCGAGCATACAAGCATAATTATACCAATCAATATAATCAACAACATTTTTAATCACCTTCCATTATTATACCAATATGCCACATATGGCACCAAATTCAATCAACATTCAATTGAGCATGTTATACTAATCAACTATCACAATAATCCCCATTGTAATATACAATCAACTTTGTAACTAACCAAAATGATACCAACCATCTAATAACCACCTCTTTAGCATTATAACAAAGTAATACCTTCTATTCAAATATTCATAATCATTCACTATCACCATTTTGCTTAACCATTCTTTCACCACCTCATCATAGGTACATGTTCATTTCAAACTTATATACATATCATATAAGCACTAAGATCAACCATTTCATATGTTCTTTAATGTCAACACCATTTGAAAGTTCAAGATCATTAAGATTCAAATCAACCGCACTTACTAAACAACCCTATATACATTTAAACTCTAAAAACATGCCAAAATATCATATATCACTATTTCAAACCATCTAATACAACCCTTCCACAATTCAAAATAAACATATCAAAATAACTTAAATAAAAACAACCTTACCAGCCAATTCTTTTATCCATAAGAAGACATCATATTATCTATGTAATTTCATGCTTAAAATGCTATTTCATGAGTCATTTGCACAATTCAAACCTTCTACTAAATGCATATGGTTTCAACTATGTATATTTTTTGCCATAAATCATGTTAACATGGATTTCAAACCATATCACTATACAAAGAAACCAAAACAACTCCTAAGTACATGCCACACATAACTAAGCCTTAATACGGTTAAAATACTACCAAATCAACATCAAAATAGTGTTAGTTTTTTGTCATTCAGCCTAACACATTTCGCAAGTTGACAATATACAGAAAAAAGAGTAAACATTACAAATGCTTAGTAAGTTCACAGCTATTAAAACAACAACTTACCTCATTTTATGAATTTATACAATAAGTTATTCAACTTGATAGTTTTGCCTAAATCCAGCAACCCTATATCAACAAGGTGAGTTCATCCTGCCACCCATTCATATAATAATATGAACATTTAATATTTCAAATAATTTTAATACCAATCGCATGGAAATCAACAACCCAGTACCATTCATAACATTCTAATCAACATTTCAATTCACAAATACAACTAAAAGTCTCAGTGGTACACATGTATCAATATATTTAAGCTTTAATCAATCAATCTAAAGATGATATTGTATCATTTCATTTTGTTGTCAACCATACATCCAATTTTAATATAATGGCAATCATTATTTCATTTTATTGTTTGAATTCTCAATCCAATTCATATTAATCCATATGAATTTTATTCCTGTTTCATATAAATTAATCTTTATACCAAATAAATATTGAATGTCAATTTAATGTAAATCACTACTTTGTTTCATAGTACAAATTCTAAATCACATTCATCGATTTGTCACGTATTCATATTGGCCTTTTGTGCTTGTATAATTGATTCTTAATATGTATATGTATCATCCGATCATTATATCAACTTAGTTTGAATATTATTTATTCCATTTACAATATACATGCCCCTATTAACCTGACTCAAACATTGATGGATACATGGATCCACCCGACACACCAAATTGACACCCAGTGCCTGTCAGAAAATTCAAAAATAATAAGTTGCACCCTACGCTGGTTAGTAAAATAAAAAAATAGATGTGCTCAGCATTGGTCGATACAATCGACTAATGAGGTTCCCAACAGTCCCTGACACGTAGTCATATAACCCTGAACTCTTGCTATCCTATGGCATGCCAACTATATCTAGCTATGCTTGAACAATTAATAGGGTAACAATTTCTCAATTTCATTACATAATTTCATCAACCAAACAATCAATTCTCAAATATAATAGCATATCACATAATCATACTGATTCAATTTCACATTTACAAAATTATATCATTCTTTCACATATATTCAATTTGGTCCTTATCACTATCAACCTGTCTAAATTGAATCAATTCAACTCATTTCATTGCATCATTACATAACATATCCCATTTTAGTCCAATTTAGGTCAATTCCATAATTATTTCAATTTGTAATTCATTGTATTCAATTTAATCCTATACCTCACCTTTTTGTACTGAATCGTAAAAAATTAAAATTTTAATTAAATATAATTATAATTATAATTCTAAATGCATAAAAAATTAACACAAATATACTGTATGAACTTACCAAGCCAAGACAAAAAAAAAACTGACTCTCTAAGTACTAATCAACATCTTTTTCCATTTCTCTGATTATCTTCAATTTGGTCTAATTTTCGATATATTCAATAGTTCAATTCAATTTATCAATTCTAAACATCTTATATCATCCTATTATAATTACATATTAGTCTAATTTTATTATTCAAATGCCCCTAAACTTTTGCATTTTATTTAATTTAGTCCATAAAACTGAACTTATCATATATTCCAAATTTGAACTCCAAATTTCAAACTCACTTCAATTATGGCCATATACAACCTCCTATTATCACAATTTATAAAAATTTCATACATATTTCAAGATATTCACAAAATTTAGTCCTTAAACTAAAAACTAACACAATTTACTTAACAAATTAATCCTATTTCATTTCTAAGCTTCAAAATATACCTTAAACATTCAAAAAATTCAAATAAAATCAATGGAAACTTTTTAAATCTTTGGAAGTTTTGAAAATAAAGATACGAGTTAGCTAAACCTAGTTGTAGCAATCTTAAAAACATAAAAAACATGAAAAAAACTGGCTTAGAAAACATTGCCATGCAAGAGAAGCATGTTACCGAACCATGAAGCTTCTCCCATAGTGGTTTATGAGTTTCTTTTCAGTGAAGAAAACAAATGAAAGTGATGAATTTCATTTTTTTATGTTTTAACTATTATAATAGTAATTTAACCTTAAAATTGAATAAAAATTTAATTACAAAATTCAAATGAAACATTTGACAACCGACCACCAAAAAATAAAAGGGTAATTTGTAACTTAAAACTCTTAACATTAATTAATTTTGCCTTTTAGCTAATAAAAACCAATACCAATTAAATTTTACTATTATTATAATTTAGTTTTTTTTCTTCAATTAACCATCCAATCACTAAAATTTTGGATCAAATTTCAATTCACCTATATAACAGCTTTGTAAATATTTTAAAAAAATACTCATGGGTTCGAGTTTTAGAAATTAGGTCTTGAAACCTCATTTTCCAAAACCACTTGACTTTCAGTATGCACCACTTGTATTTTGACTAATTGATCAATTAATAAAATCTATTAAATCATACTTTACTATTATACTATATTTAACTCATAAATATTAATTAAATATATCTATGGACTCTCTCGTCAGAATTGTGGTCTCGAAACCATTGTTTTCGACACCAATGCAAAACGAGATGTTAGACTTCATTCAATTAACGTCCCACCACAACACCGATACTTCTTTCAATTAATATCAAGAAGGTATACACATTTCTACATTAACATGCATTCCACTTCGACTTTTACGGCTCATCAACACAAGAGCAATTCATATACCATTTAACCACATTTATTCAATAACCAGAGACTCATGAACAAATAATAGTTCACTACCAATTAATACTTCAATGGCTTATGCGGACAACAATTATATACACAATTATCTTAAATTTATACCACATATTCACACTCAAAAAGAACAACATTGACAACACTTTTACACAACAATGACAAAGTTAAACATTTCCAGATTATGGAGCAATTTTTCCAGCAAGAGATAACCCTGTAGTATACATAATGAAAAAAAAGTTGGAGTTTAGAAATCACTGGCAAAACACCCAAATGCTAGAACCCTACATTTGTTTTGCCTTTCCTTTGTCACTTTGGCCTCCTCCTAGGTTAGCTAAATAAAATAACCATTCATCAATAAAAACAACAACATTCATAAGCGAGACAATTGAAATCCATTAACATGCATAATATTTTTGTAAGCTATCTAAGATCTTATGTTCACAGCCATGAAGTCTACCATAAATTACAAGTTTCTTACCTCTTCCCTTCAGTCAAAAGGTGTAGAAGGGTTAGAAAGGTTACCAGCTCACTAGATTCTTAAAATCTCAAGCTAACATGACTAGTTTTCCTTCATGCAAACTACTCCTTACTTCCTTACTATTCTAAAAAAGGAAAAGGAAAAATTAAGAAGATGAATACCAAAACATGAGAATCAAAGAATAGCATATTTAGTTCTTGTACTTATACTCCTCTTACCTCCGTTCAGCAATTCCAACATTCAATATAAAATTGTTTAAGCTATAATCATGTTGTTTCCCACTTATGCCATCTAGTTCTAATGTAATGGGACGAAAATTGAAATTCAAATTGTCTACCAATTGGTTTACAAGATTTGGTAATTCAGACTAAAGCCTTCATGAACTGAATGTTTCTTAATTAAATACCTCTGCTTACCATGGAGTTTTCAAAAGAATCATTTAATCAATGTCTACTCTACAATCAAGACCAAACTTTAATTTAACAGTTTCGGGTGTGATAACTCTCCACCCTTAAGAAAAATTTCGTCCCTGAAATTTTCTTACTTTCCAAAAAAGTACAGGTATTGTTCCATCATGGAACTTTTTCTTTTTGCAAATGCATCTCCCCAATATCAATTTATACATAAATAGCTAGTATTAAACAAATAAGAGATAGCTGCAATAGCGCCGACACTCTCTGTATCTTCCTCGGCTCACATCACGTATTTGCTTCTGTCAGCTTGTTACGGATAGTCCCTCTTAAAGTGACCCTATTCTCCACACTTGAAGCAAACACCTGACACCTCCCAGTAATTACCTTTATGGTTCTACCCATATTGTTCGCAAGTGAGGCTGGACATCCTCCCCGACCCTTCTATGCTAGCTACTGACGTGGTTTGGCATCTATCACGATCTCGCCTAACAGCATCAAACTAATGAATTCTCATTGAAATCAAAGAGAATCCCCTATTATCCTGAGTCCTCTTAATTCCAGGCCTAGAAATGGACTTGTAGCTCCTTGTTTACCTTTTTCTCGATTTTATGTAACAGTCTGATTTAGACCCTATTTGAAACGGTGGTTTTGGGACCACGAATTTGAGTCAGAAAAATATTTAAAAATTTATTTTCTATGTTTATTATGCGTGAATTTGTATGTGTGAAATTTTTGTGATTTAATTTTGTCGTTTGAGTGTCCGATTAAATAAAAGGGCTTAATCGCGTAAAATGAAAATTTGATAGTTTAATGTGTTAGGGCCGAATTGTTGTTGTCTTTTTAAATGGAGGCATTTAAGTTGCAATTAGACCATAATATTAGGTGATGGATGGTTGTAGACAACCATTATAAAGATTTCATATTATATTATAAAGGATAATTATGTAACTTACTAAATAACATATGTTATAATAAAACAAAAAAATTAAAATATGGTTTCATAATGCTTTGTTTTTTCTGAAACATAAAAGAAAAGAAATGATATAAGGGTTCAAGGGTTCTGCCATTATTGGAACTTAATCAAGGTATGTAATTAGCTCAGTTTTTGATAATTTTACGTTTTTGAGATCGTTGCAGTGTAATGTACAGAGCCCATGCTTGAATTTTTTATTTTGATGAATATTTTGAGTTATGCCATTGATTTGTATTTTAGTTTTGTGATGTTAGTTGATGAAATATGAAATATATGTTTTGTATTGGAATTTTTGATGATTTTGAGTAATTAGGGCTAAAAGGAAAAAATAATAAATTGAAGGACTAAAATGTGAAATAAATGAAATATATGGACTTATATGAACACAAGGAACATTCAGCCTAAGCATGGTATGTGAAAATTTTGCATGTTTTGTGTTTTGTGCAATTTGGACTAAATTATAAAAAGTGTAAAATGTCAGGGTAAAATTGTAATTTACCCATTTATGTGTTTTTGGACTAAAATGAGTGAAAATATGTTTGAATGAGTTTAATTTGAATATGTTTAGATCAAGAACCAAAGAAACCAGATTTGGATCGGGGGAAAACTAAAGTTGTCGATTAGCCGTCCTGTTCTGATTTTCATCGTCTGAGGTAAGTTTATAAGCAAATAGATATTCTTAATTTCAAATAAATATGAATTTTACATGCTGAAATGAACTATGTGGAAATATATATGTGTTATCCAAATGTAAATAAGCTTGGGAGCTATGTTTATGAATTCATTTCGACTGAGTTACAACGACTAAAAGTCCCGTATGAACCTTAGGAATAACTAGGATACATATGTCATGACATAGGATTCCGATATATGATGTGCCAGTAAGACCATGGCATTGATATGTGATTACATGTAAGACCAAATCTGGGACATTGGCATTGTATGATATATGTGATTATTCGAGTGTCCTATCCAATTCCGAATGGTTCATCAGGCAACAATAAGTTGTGATCGAATACGTAAAATGAGTTAAAATGATTAGGTATGAGTTAGCTTATTACCTATTTGAAATAGGAAAGTAAGTTACTTGATACTTGTTGCAAATCATGTGTGATGTAAATGAAAAATATATGTGTATATGGAAAGTGTATTCGACCTTTTGATTATATAATGTGAATATTTATGAAATGATTCATGAATATATGTATACGAGATTATGTATATTTCGACAATGTGAAATTGTATACGAAAGTATATGTAATACCCCTTACCCATACCCGAGACCGGGACCAGGTATGAGGCGTTACCAGGCATGTACTTGAACATTTTCAGGAAATATGGTTTATAAAATTTCGTTCCAATTTGAAATCAATCCAATAGCATTTTGGTGTCTCTATTATGAGCCTACAAGGCTCAAACGTACATTGAAATTGATCCAGGACTAAACCGAGGACCTAATAAAGATTTAAGAAAAATTTTGAGTTAATGTCTCACACACCCGTGTGGAGACATTGCACACGTCAGTGTGCTTTGAGACACGCTCGTGTTCCCTACCCGTGTGGGATTAATTGAATTTATTTTCTACTTCGAACCTACAGGGGTTTTCACACGACCAAGCACACACTCGTGCCTCTGGCCCGTGTTCTTCACATGGCCTTGACACGCCCATGTCCAAAAACTTGAGCATTCTGTTTATGACATCAGCATACATTTAGGGGCACACGGCCAAGACACATGCCCATGTGTTAGGCCGTGTCCCCCACACAATTGAGACACAGGGCTCTGTCTCTACCCGTGTGTTTACTACTGTGCATTCTGACTTAAAATTTTAGGTGCAGGGGACACACGGTTATGCCACACGCCCATGGGGTGGTCCGTGTGTCACACACGGTCTAGATACAACACTCATGTGTCTACCCTTGTGGACCATGTTAGGTTATTTTCCAAGCCTTTGGTCACCCTCTAACATATGTTCTCACTTACAGGTTGCCATAACATATAGCCAGGCCTAATTATACTCTCAAATTACCTCGTTGATCCTAATTATTATTGACATATTTCATGGATTTTCATGCCATCCTTATAACTAAATATCATGCATTCATAACACACGTAATTAGGTATATTAATAGTTTACTTAAAGTTATTCGAACTTACTTGGTATTCGTTTTGATTTCGCGTTTCGGTTATTTTGAAACATTTCGTTTACCTCGATCGACCTCTAGAATTTGCTCCTCGAGGTCTATAATAATAAAAATGAATCATCAATACCTCACATCATTCTTTTTGAGCCTAAATTTCACCCCCGAACAAAATGACCGTTTTGCCTTAACCTTTCACATTTTTACGATTTAGTCTCTAGGCTCGTAGAATAAAATGCATGCAATTTCTACCTTACTCGAGCCTAGCCGATTATTCTTTCCTCTTATGAAAGTCCACATTTTTCCATTATTTCTCATCTTTCTACCCATTTTTACAACTTCTACAAAATGGTCCCTAAAACTATTTCCATGAAAAATCACTTAGTAAAAGTTATTTACCATATTTTAAACTTTCATATTCCTCCATAAACCGTCAAATTACAAGTAACTCATTCATGGGTAAATTTCTAAACATGAACCCTAGCATGAAATATGAGTAGAAATAGAGAAAGTAAGCTACCGAGATTTCAAAAATGCGAAGAACATTAAAAATGGGGCTTGGGAGCACTTACTATTGAGCTTGAAAATGTTGAAAACCCTAGCTATGGAGGGCTTGAGAAATTCAGCTGGATGAGGGATAAGAATGGCTGATTTTTTCCTTCATTTTCCTATTTTATTTCATTAATTAGCCAAATGACCAAAATGCCCTTAAGCCCTTTATTTAAAATTTTATCCATACATGCTCATTTTTGTCCAAAAACTTAGCAATTGGGTAAATTACTCTTTAAGACCTTCTAATTAATAATCTAAAGCAATTTCATACAAATTGCTTCTAGAATCCAAGTTTTGCAATTTATTCAATTTGGTCCTTATTCTCCAATTGGACACCTTACTCATAGAGTTTCCTCATGAAACTTTAACACATGCATATTTTCATATTCTAGACCTCATAATAATCATTAAATAAATATTTCAACATCAAATTTGTGGTCCCGAAACCACTATTCCGACTAGGCCTTATTTTGGGATGTTACATTTCTCCCCCATTTAGGGACATTCGTCCTCGAAAGTCTTACAAGTAAAGAAGTTTGGATATTAGCTTCTCATGGTTTCTTCTGGCTCCCATGTAGTCTCTTCCACACCATGTCGATGCCATAAGACTTTTACCAAAGCCACATCTTTATTTCTTAGCTCTTTAACCTCACAAGCCATAATTTTGACTGGTTCCTCACCATAAGTCATGTCCGATCTAATTTCAATCTCCGTCAGTAAAATCAAATGAGAGGGATTTGATCAGTATCGTCTAAACGTAGATATATGGAACACATCATGAATCTTTTCTAGTTCTGGTGGTAGTGCCAAGCGATCGGCTAATGGTCCAACTCTTTCAGTGATCTCGTATGGTCCGATAAATCGCGGGCTTAGTTTGCCTTTTCAGCCAAATCTCAATACCTTTTTCTATGGAGATACTTTCAAGAATACTTTATCTCTGATTTGAAATTCGATCTCTTTTCTTTTCAGATCAGCATATGACTTTTGCCTATTCGATGTCGCTTTTAAACAGTCACGTATCACTTTAATTGATACGTGATATTCATGATAGGTTTTAAAAATTTATAATTAATCGTTCTTGAAACTAACTATTATCACGATGAAGGAAAGTGTACCTATCGAATAGTAGCATAGCTTTAGCAAGACCAGATTGTCGAACCCAAAGGAACCAAGAGTACTAGTATTTACTTTCTTTTTATTATCTACCCTAAAAATTAAGGGATTTGTTTATCTAAACTAATTAATTAAACTAAGGGTACACAGAGACAAAATTAGGGAATATCTTTTGGGAAAACTCGATTAATTAAGGCAATACCCAAGGAAAAATCCACCTAGACTTAACTTGTTATTTAACTCTGAATCAGATGATTTATTCATTTGACTTGATCCGTAGAAATCCCTAAGTTATATTATTATCTCTCTCGAGACTAATAACGTCTAACCTTAGGTTAATTAATTGAAATCTCATTCTAATTAACACCCTAGTGTTGCATTAACTCGATCTATGGACTCTCTTATTAGGTTTCGTCCTAATCAGGCAAAATCTTGTCACCCTATCTCTAGGCATGCAATAAACTCCGCTTAATTACGACAAATTTACTCTTAAACAGGGACTTTTGCTCCTCTGAATAAGCGCATTAACTTGAATCAATATCCTGGAATATTAGAACAAGAATTAAGAACGCATAATTAAGAACAAGTCAAATATTTATCATACAATTCAGATAATAATAACAAGATTCGTCTTAGGTTTCATTCCCCTTAGGTGTTTAGGGGTTTTAGTTCATAATTATGAAAGAAAACATCGCAAAAGAGTAAAGATAACAAAACATAAAGAAAACCCAAAACTCCTGAAGGAAATGGAAGGGAAATATTCAGTCTTGATGATGAATTCGGCTTCTGAGATGGATCGATCGGCTTTCTTTGGGTAATTCCTTGCTTCTTACTCTGTGTCTCCTCTTCTAGTGCTTCATCAAGTGTTTAAATAGGCTTTACAATGCCTAAGATTCCTCAAGAGTACCCTTTTCCGAATAGGACTATACTTGGGCTCGACAGGGACACGCCCCTGTGACATGCCCGTGTACGATTGCTTCAGACTGTGGTCAAGGCTGTTAAATAGGCATGGGCCTGTGGTCTACCCGTGTGAGTCGTGCTTCGATTCTACCAAATTGACACGGTCGTGTGGACTACTCGTGTGAGGAAGTCTAGGCCGTGTTAATTTCTCATGTTGGCACATTTTCTCCATTTTCGGCCCGTTTCTCGTTCCTTTTACTCTCCTGTGCTCACCTAAGTATAAAACATGAAATTAAAGGATTAGGAGCATCGAATTCATCAAATCTAAGGAGAAATCATCCATAAATGTGCTAAGCATGGGATAAAAATATGTATAAATTACGGTTTATCAAATACCCCCACACTTAAGCATTTGCTTGTCCTCAAGCAAAATCCTCAATTCACAATGAAAACACATTCTTCTCAACTTATAATCCCTATCGATAATATCTCAAAATAAACCACAAGTAATCATACATTGAGAATTCAACTAGAAGAACATCAAAGTTTTAAACATTCCAAGTTGAGCATTTTATCACGAAAGCATATGTGTCTCCCCTCATTTAAGTGATTACCTTTGATTCAAAATATCAAAAAGTCTAACATCCTCACTAAAGATTCACTCAAATCACTCGAGGTGTTTAAGGACAATAAATGAAGCACTCATTAGTCAATATGAAATGTTATTACCATAGGCTTGCGTGAAAATCAAATCTCCACCACTATAAATTGAGATTATATGTCAATCAAAAGGTCTTTAGAGGGTTGTAACGTGGCTTTGGTTAGGGGGTGTGGTCACAAGCTGAAAGAAAAGGTTAGAATCGAGATTGAATTAAAAAATTACCTAACTAGAAAAATAACTAATCATTAATTGAATACAAGTGAGCTTCAATTAACACTTAAGCTCAAAAAAATGATGAATAAATAGTAATATATATATATGTATGTATTGTATTATTATTATTATTATTATTATTTTAGAACATAGCTAAGCAATTTATTCAAATCAAATCTCGAAAAAAATAGGGATCAAATAAATTTAAGTGATTTCAACAATAATGGGTTAAGGGTTAACGTTGAGGGTAAATTAATGATTGGGTTGTTAGGCTCAAAGGGGTTCACTAAGGGTTGATTGTGAAGGTAAGCTTTTATGGAGTGAATGGGTTAAACCTAAGTGCCTTTATCATCTCAACATATCAAATCAAATGGTGTGGTCTTGACATGCATAATCAAGCAAGTTCTAGAATGACAATTCAATATTGATGCACTCAAAGCAACAATAAAAGTGAGTATGAAAGAAATAATAGATGCTCTAAAGGCTCAAGATCTCACAAAAATTATGGATTTTTTATGTTTAAACCTCTGAATTTCAACTCAAGATAATACCTAAACTTGGGGAAACAACTTAAAAAATTTTAATTCTAAAAAATCAACTTTATCATGCTTGATTCTATAATTCCTTAGAGTTCGAATAGTCAATGCATAAATGCCTATGTTTTAATTCAAGACATATTAATAGAAAATCATGAATCAATCAAAATTCTTTCTAATAATGATTTGAGAAGATCAAATGAGAATAAGACAAAATTCAGGGATTTTTCTGATAATAATATAAAAGACCCCTTACACTTAAGATGTACATTGCCCTCAATGTACAAAGTTAGATTTATGATGGTGTAGATATAAGATCATAAGATAGGGAGAGAATTGAAACTTCCTGAATGATGAATGGACTTCTTGATTTGGAGTTATGGAGAATAATCAGCCAAGGAAATGATGAGATTGGAGGAGGATACTCCGGTGGTGGTAGAGGTTGGTTCCACAACAACAGTGTTCAGCGAAGAAGCTATCATGGTAGTCGGGCAGGACATGGCAGTCATGGAGAACCTTTTCCAGCTTTGGAGCTCTCGTAAATATAAAGAAACATAATTACTCGTAAAGAAATAGTCGAATAAAAATTATAAAATCTCAAGATAAAATAAAAATAGAATTAAAGGAAAATAAAAAGTAATTTCAACATATAAATAAAAATAAAAATAAAAAATAAAAATAATAGGTGTTTATAAAGAAATTGGGGCACACGGTTGTGGGGCGCACCCGTGTGCCCTCATTTCAGCCCATGCGTTTCGTGGTTTTCGAAATTGGGCGCATTGGTGCACACGACCCTATTGAACGGTCGTGTCATTCTTTGTTCGCTGATCCCACGCCTGTGTATGAAGGAGCACGCCCATGTTATTTTGACAGGCTCGATCACGGTCGGTGTCGTACGGCCGTGGCAACTTATCGCATCCCGCGTTGGGGAAAAATTTTTCCCTGTTTTCACACGGCCGTATTGCACGGCCTTGTTTCCGCTTGTGGTGTGAGCATGGCCTAAGGCACGCCCGTGTGCCTGGCCGTATGGATTAGAACACTTGTGTTTCAACGACTCAGTTAGTGAATAGATGCTAAAAACTAAAATTTTAAAGAAATCAATACTGGTAGTGCTCGGGTTGCCTCCCGAGAAGCGCTTATTTAGAGTCTAAGCTCAACTTACTTCTCTTTGCTTGGTCATGGTGGTTCAAGGAGTTTACACTCCTCATCCCTGCTATCAGTTTCTTCAGAATAAGGTTTTAGACGAGTATTATTTAGCTTGAACGTATCGAATTTGGGATGAATTACCTCGACTGTGCCGTATGGGAAAATGCTAAGTACCGTAAGAGGGATTTCTCCATTAGGTTTAGAGGTGGCAATCCGAGGGTCTGCTGCATCTAGTAGTACTTTGTCTCCAACTTTGAGTTGATTTGGTGAGATATTGAACTCTTTATAGCGTGGTTTTGGTTTATCGTGTGTCCTCGTATGTGTTCGTCATTCATCTAGTTCCTCAACTCGTAGCCTTCGTTCTTCATAGATGGGTCCCTTGTCGTCACTCGAACAAGGCTCATGTGCGCTCTTCGAACTTGTTTTCTGCACAGAGGGTTTTACCACATGATCAGTATTAGTCGTACGATTTATACAATCACCCTCGACTTTTGATGTGTTACTCAAATTACGAGCTGGAAGGGTGATTGTTTCGTCTCCCACACGAAGTGTGAGTTCACCTGTGCCACCATCAATTATTGTTCTAGCAGTTGCTAAAAAGGGCTTCCTTAAAAATAAAGGAACGTTACTATCCTCCTCTATGTCTAGAACAACGAAATTAACTGGGAATATAAATTTGTCAATGTTTATGAGTACATCTTCAATAATACCTTAAGGAAATCTGATTGTTTTATTGGCTAATTGAATACTCATTCTAGTTTTTTTGGGTTTCCCAAGACCTAGTTGCTTAAACATTTTGTAAGGCATGACATTGATACTAGCCCCTACTAAACAAGGAATCGTAAAACTTCCTGGATCTTTTAATTTTTTGGCCAGCTTATTCTGTAGTATGGCTGAGCAAACCACATCTAGCTCTACATGCGACGCCTCATCCAACTTTCGCTTGTTTGTTAAAAGCTCATTTAAGAATTTGACTGCATTTGACATCTGCGGAAGAGCTTTAATAAACGGTAAGTTAATATGTAATTTCTTCCATAATTTAAGGAATTTACCGAATTATTCATCTATGCGGTCTTTCCTTGTCACATTGGGGTATGACACGTGAGGTTTGTACTCTTTACTTGCTGGTGTTTGTTTACTGTGGTCTACCTTACCTTTGCTTTTACTTACCACGATTTCTTGCCTTGGTTCTGGTTCAGGTTCCACTAACCCTTGTCTTGGATGGTAATTGCATTGAGTTGTTCCCTTGGGTTAGATTTAGTGTTACTCGGTAAGCTACCCTATGGTCGTTCAAATATTAATTTGGCGAGCTGTCCTATCTAAGTTTCAAGCCCTCGAATCGATGATTGTTGATTCTTAAGTGCTGTCTCGGTATTCTAAAAATGAGTTTCTGACACCGAGATGAATTTTGTTAGCATCTCCTCAAGGTTCGGCTATTTCTCTTTTCGGTAGGGTGGTTGTTGGCCTCCCTATGAAAAATTTGGGTTGTTCCTCCAACTTGCATTGTAAGTGTTACTATAAGGATTATTTTGAGATCGAGGATTATTACCCATGTAATTTAACTGCTCATTCTCCATGTTATGGCCATAGGGTGGGTATTCTGAATTGCTTAGTCCACCTCCACTTGGTTAGCACTGTAGTACTGGGTGAACCTGTGAAGAACCAAGAAAACTGTTAATTTCTCTATTCAAAAGTTCTACCTGATTAGAGAGCATGGTGACCGAATCGACATTAAAAATGCCAGCTATTTTCGTTGGCTTTATCGTTATGACTTGCCACTGATAATTATTCAATGACATCTCTTCTATAAATTCATAAGCATCCTCAGGTGTCTTATTATTGATAGTTCCACCAGCAGCTGCGTCAATCATCTGTCTAATCGAAGCATTCAAGCCATTGTGGAACGTTTTAACCTGTAGCCAGAGTGGTAACCCATGGTGAGGGCATCTTCTCAAAAGGTCTTTGTATCTCTCTCATGCATCGTAGAGTGTTTCTAAATCCATCTACACAAAAGAAGAGATATCAGTACGTAGTTTAGCTATTTTAGTCAGCGAAAAATATTTTAATAAAAACTTTTCAGTTATTTGTTCCCAAGTAGTGATTGACCCTCGTGGTAACGAGTTCAACCACTTTTTAGCTTTGTTCCTCAATGAAAAGGGAAATAACCGAAGACGAATGGCATCATCAAAAATGCCATTGATTTTAAATGTATCACAAAACTCCAGAAAATTCACCGAGTGAGCGTTTGGATCCTCATCCTGCAAACCATCAAACTGAACAAATTGCTGTATCATTAGAATTGTGTTAGGTTTCAGTTCAAAATTATTTGCAGCAACAGCAGGCCCAACTATGCTTGATTTAGTTCCTGTTAAAGAAGGTTTAGCATAATCATACATAGTACGCGGAGCAGGATTCTGATTAGCAGCAATCGTAGGAGGTAGCAGATTTTTCTAGTTTTCAGCCATCTCTTCGGTTGTGGTGTGAATATCGTCCTCTTGCTCTTCCTTTATGTATCTTAAGCTTTTCCTTATTTCTCTTTGGTTTCTGCGATTTGTACAATCGATCTCACTGTCGAAAAGTAATGGTCCTGACGGGTTTCTTCTGGTCATAAACTACAAAAACCTATCAGAAGAAAATAAAATAAAAGTTATAAAAGTGAAATTAAACTAAAATAAATTGCACTAAAAGTAAATATGGCTAAAGTAATAAAAATCGAATGTTCCTAATATCTTAGTTCCCCGGCAACGGCGCCAAAAACTTGGTACATGATATTCTTGACAGGTTTTAAAAATTTATAATTAATCGTTCTTGAAACTAACTATTATCACGATGAAGGCAAGGGTACCTATCGAACAGTAGTATAGCTTTAGCAAGACCGAATTGTCGAACCCAAAGGAACCAAGAGTACTAGTATTTACTTTTTTTTTATTATCTAGCCTAAAAATTAAGGAATTTGTTTATCTAAACTAATTAATTAAAGTAAGGGTGCACAGAGAGAAAATTGGGAAAAGCTTTTGGGAAAACTCGATTGATTAAGACAATACCCAAGGAAAACTCCACCTAGACTTCACTTGTTATTTAACTCTGAATCAGACGATTTATTCATTTGACTTGATCCGTAGAAATCCCTAAGTTATATTATTATCTTTCTCGAGACTAATAACGTCTAACCCTAGGTTAATTAATTGAAATCTCATTCTAATTAACACCCTAGTGTTGCATTAACTCGATCTATGGACTCCATTCTTAGGTTTCACCCTAATCCGGCCAAACTTGTCACCCTATCTCTAGGTATGAAATAAACTCTGCTTAATTACGACAAATTTACTCTTAAACACGGACTTTTAATCCTCTAAATAAGTGCATTAACTTGAATCAATATCCTGGAATATTAAAACAAGAATTAAGAACACATAATTAAGAACAAGTCAAATATTTATCATACAATTCAGATAATAATAACAAGATCCATCTTAGGTTTCATTCCCCTTAGGTATTTAGGGGGTTTAGCTCATAATTATGAAGGAAAACATCTTAAAAGAGTAAAGACAACAAAACATAAAGAAAACCCAAAACTCCTAAAGGAAATTGAAGGGAGATCTTCAGTCTTGACGATGAATCCAACTTCTGAGATGGATCGATCGGCTTTCTTTGAGTAATTCCTTGCCTCCTACTCCATGTATCCCCTTCTAGTGCCTCCATAGGTGTTTAAATAGGCTTTTCAATGCCTAAGAGCCCTCAAGAGTGCCCTTTTCCGAATAGGACTATACTTGGGCTCGACAGGGACACGCCTGTGTGACACGCCCGTGTGCGATTACTTCAGACTGTGGTCAAGGCTATTAAATAGGCACTGGCGTGTGGTTTACCCATGTGAGTCATGCTTCGATTCTACCAAATGGACATGACCGTGTAGACTACCGTGTCAGGAAGTCCAGGCCGTGTTGATTTCTCATGTTGTCCCATTTTCTCCTTTTTTGGCCCATTCTTGTTCCTTTTACTCTCCTGTGTTCACCTAAGTATAAAACATGAAATTAAAGGATTAGGAGCATCGAATTCATCATATATAAGGAGAAATCATCCATAAATGTGCTAAGCATGGGATAAAAATATGTATAAATTACAGTTTATCATTAACCTTTTCTTCAGTTCCTTGTTCAGATCAAGTCTCACCATATAAGTAATGCCTCCAGATTTTCAAGACAAAAATAATGGCGGCAAGCTCTAAATCATTCGTTGGATAATTCTTCTCATGTGGCTTCAACTACCGCAAAGCATAGGCTATCACCTTGCCATCTTGCATAAGTAATCCATGTAATAGCCCAAAATTGGGTCTAATTGGAACAGAGGTTTCAGGACCACAAAATCTGAGATATAAATAATTATTTTATGATTATTTTGAGGTCTATGATATGATTGCATGATTGTGAGAAAATTTTGTGAAGAAATTCTATGCATAAAGTGCTTAATTCGAAGTTAGGGACTAAATTGAAGAAGTTGCAAAACTTGAATTCTAGAAGTTTCTAGTATGAAATTGATTTGAAATATTAGTTAGGAGGTCTTAAATAGCAATTTGACCAATTTCTAAGTTATGGACAAAAATTGGACATGGATGGAATTTTTGGAAAGTTTAGTAGTAAGGGTATTTTGGTCATTTAGGGGTAAAATGAATTAAAATACAAAATTAAAAGCCAATTTTGCTCATCTTCTTCACCATGGACGTGTATACCAAGGAAGACTCCATGGCTAGGGTTTTCAACCTTCCCAAGCTCAATTGTAAGTCCGTTCTAACCCCGTTTTTCAAGTTCTTTACGTTTTTGGAGTCTCGGTAACTTGATTTAGCTTATGCTAGCAATAATTCAACCTAGGGTTCATATTTGGAAAAATACCCATAGGTAAAATTTGTGTATTCTGGTGTTTTATGATACAATATGAGGTTTTAAATTATGTTAGACAACTTGTGCTACTCGGTTTTAAGTGAAAACGAGCAAAAGGGCTTAATCGGTAAAAATACCTAATAGTCATAAGTATATGTCAGAGTGAGAATTTGATGTTGCCATAGAAGGGAAAAGTGATCAGCATGTCATAAAACATAAGAATAAGGGATGAAGTTTAATTCCCGAGCCTAGGGGCAAAAGTGTAAATATGCAAAAGTTTAGGGGCAAAATTGTAATTTTCCAAAGTTTGAGTTAAGGATTGTTTTGAATATTACATTAATTAAATAAGTAAAATATGATGTTTTAGATCCCGGAAAATGAGATTTGAACCTAGAATGAGAGAAAAATCGAAAATTGGGAAAGTTGGTAAAATGGCCGTTTTAATATCAAGGTAAGTTCATATGTATAATAAGCATTAATTTATGCATGTTTCAATGTAAAATTGAAATATTTACTATGATCTCCGAGGTGTTGAAAGTATGTAAGTTGGTATGATAATAATACAACAATAATGCTGTAATTTATATTTGAAAGTTAAATTTAGTGAATTAATTGAATTATGTTAAATTAAATGATTATGGTGCCAAGTTTATGAATTGATTTAAAAATATGTCTATGGTACATGAAGTGCATTGAATTATCATACATAAATGTGATTTCTATGATTATGGATATTATGGGAAATTGTAAGTTCATATGATTTTTAATAAGACAATGTGTAATTTAATGTTATTGCATTGATATTAAATGAGATGTAAGTTTATATGTAAGTAATACATCACTATTACTTGTATTATGATATTTTATAAAAATATTGGAAATATGTTTGTGGATAATTACTTGATTGGTGAAATTGTTGGAAAAGAGAGAGAAATACGGGTTGAACCTTCGAAAAGATTGGATGATACAGATGGTATGTAGCTAGGTCACATGTATAGTGCTGAGTGCACATCATGTGTACAAGAGAGCTACAAGACATTATGATGTAGCTAGGTTGCATGGGTGATACTATGTGTACACCATGTAGACAAGAGAGCTACGGATATATGTAGCTAGGTCGCATGCGGGGTTCCAAGTGAAGGACACCATGTAGACAAGAGAGCTACGAGATAAACTGGCTAGGTCACATGGGTGGTACTAAGTGTTCACCATGTGTACAGGAGAGCCGAACTATATGATGGGTGGAGCTATGTGCTGAAACCACCAAGTATCGAGGATTGATCCGAAGTGTTCAATGGGAGACTCTCTATGTATTGCTTTGTGAGTTTTGTGATGAATATGTGCAGGAACTTGGTTATGTGAATGATGTGTTCATTAAGTGACCAGGATGTGGTAAGGTTATAAACAAGTAAGTTATACATGAGGATGATTTTATGGTGACCTTGTGATCATGGGCCTATACTTGTGATGTATGAAATGTGGTGAAAATGATTTGTGATATGTATGTTAAAATGAGGTTAATACAAAGAAAGTGTGAAAGTGTGAATTAGCAATAAAACTGTTTTGGACAGTAGCAGTGACGTGATTTTGAAAAATCACCAAAAATAGTATAAATTGAATCAGAGACTGAATGAGATATCAAATTAAAGCTTAATAAGTCTATTTTCATATAAATAGAAAGCAAAGGAGTTCTATATTTTGAGATATTTATGTTGTCGTGAGACTGATTCAGAATGATTACGTGATCCCCTGTTCTGACTTTGGAAAACCATAAAAATTTGGAGAAAAATAATTAGAGGCTCAAAATTATATTTTTAAAATTCATAATGAGTCTATTTTCAAGATAAATCAACAAGAATATTATCTGAGTTTTGTACTGTGAGATAATTAATTTTTAGTGAAGAGAGGTCAGAACTGTCAGAAAGTGAAACAGGGGAAATTTTAATGAATAAACTGTACTAATTGGCTAAACCAAAAATTATGAAAATTTTATGGTGGAACGATATGTGAGTATAGTTTCAGGAGAAATTTATGGATCTTAATTTGGAGGTCTGTAGCTCGAATTATAAATAATTAAGTGACTATGACTCGTGTGAACAGTTTAATGTGAACATTTATTAGTAAATTGTGAAATCGTACTTACAAGAATGCTATATACATTAAGGATGTGGAATGGAGAGGAGGAGGAGGAAAATAAATATATGTGGAATACATGGAAACTATGGTATATGAAATATTGATATAATGAAATAAATGATATGTGTTTATAAGAAAACAAAAAGAGAATGTTATGTATCGTGACATGTATATATATATGACTAGTCTCAATGTAATGCTTGTTGGGTATGGAATTGAATTGAAATGTTTCAGGCAAACATGTTATTCTGCGCATCTGAATCGTGGTATTTTATAAAGATATGATCTAGCTTTAAAAATGAATGCTTGATGATTAAGCTGAAGATATTTGGTAAGATGATAATCTTGGTATAAATGTATAAGTGGTACTATAATAAACAAGGTAAAATGAGTATGAGAGACACATGCATGATGACATAAAAATGCTATGTTTGTGGTTTAATTGAGGATGTTTAATCATTAAATGAATACCATGTTATATGCTTTTGATTTTGTATAAGTGTGTAAGAGATCAAGGTTGACCAAAGCTTGAAAAATAGCCTAGGTATATTCCACACAGGCAGAGACACGACCATGTGTCTCAGTCGTGTATGGAACACGACTTTGGGACACAGGCGTGTGGAGCCTTAAAGCATGAAATTTCCAAGATTTTCGTAAGTTCTCGATTTAGTCCTAAACCCTTTCTAAAGTATGTTTTGGGATTTGTAGACTCAAATAAGGGACTATGTGTAAGAGAATGAACGCTTTGAAATATGAATAAAATTTTATGGCTCGTATTTTAATTTAATGTTTGTATGTTTGTCTGGTAACGCCTTGTACCTTAGCTTGGCCTCGGATACGGGTAAGGGGTGTTACAATCCATTTAAGGATGCATCCCTATAGACCACAAACTTTTTTCCAAGCTCAGGGCAATACTAAAACTGGAGCTTCAGTCAGCAATGTCTTCAACTGTTCGAAACTCTGCTGGCACTTCTCTGTCCATTCAAACTTAATGTCTTTCTGTAGTAACCTTGTCATCAGAGTCGCGATCATGGAGAATCCTCTCACAAATCTTCGGTAGTAACTCACTAAGCCCAAAAAGCTTCTAACCTCGTTTACATTTTTAGGTGGTTTCCATTAAAAAATTGCAGAGATTTTACTTGGATCAACTCGGATGCCATCGCCTGAAACAATATGACATAAAAATCCTACTTCTTGGAGCCAAAATTCAATCTTACTAAACTTAGCATACAATTGCTTTTCCCGTAAAGTCTGCAACACAGTCCTCAAATGCTTCGCATGCACCATCTCATCCTTGGAATAAATCAAAATGTCGCCACTGAACACAACCACGAAATTGTCCAAGTATGGCCGAAATATCCTATTCATTAGGTCCATAAATAAGGTCGGTGCATTCGTTAACCCAAACGGCATGACAAGAAATTCATAGTGGCCATACCTCGTTCTAAAAGCTGTTTTTGGCACGTCCGACTCCTTAACCCGCAACTGATAGTAGCTGGATCTCAGGTCTATCTTAGAGAATACAGTAGCTCCCTTCAACTAGTAAAAAAAATCATCGATCCTTGGCAAAGGATACTTATTCTTAATAGTCACCTTGTTCAATTTCCAATAATCTATACACAACCTCATTGAACCATCTTTCTTCTTTACAAATAATATCGGAGCACCCCAAGGCAAAAAGCTTGGCTTTGCAAAACCTTTATCCATCAGCTCTTGCAAGTGTGCTTTTAATTCTTTCAGCTCAGTTGGTGTCATCCTATATAGAGCAATAGAAATAGAAGCTATCCCTAGCACCAGTTCAATACCAAACTCTATCTCTCGTTCAGTAGGTAATCTGGGTAATTCCTCCTAGAACACATCTGGATATTCACATACTATTGGCACAGACTCTATCTTTAACTTTGTTTCCCTAGTGTTTAAAACAAAAGCAAGGTAGGCTTCATACCCTTTTCTCGTATATTTTTGAGTAACCATTGTTGTGTTTACAACCGGTGATGTATCCAATTCTCTTGAAACAACCCGTAGAACCTTACTATTTGGGCACTTCAATTCAATATACTAGCTACCACAGTTTACAATTACATCATGCAGGGCTAACCAATCCATGTCAAGTATTACATCAAACTCATCAAATGGCAATAACATAAGGTTAGCCGAAAAACAATGACCTTGAATCGTCAAAGGACAATTCTTACAGACTTTATCAATCGGGACTGACTTGCCTAATGGATTCGAAAATCTGATTATAAATTTTGTAGGTTCAATGGGTATATTCATACTAGACATCAATCTCATGCAAATGTATGAATGCGTTGACCCAGGATCAATTAAGGCAACAACACAAGTATTAAAAAGAGAAAAAGTACCTGTGATAACGTCAGGAGCAGAGACTTCCTCTCGAGCTCGTATTGCATAAATTCTTGCTGGGGCATGAGTCTCTGATTTTGTCGTGCCTTTGGTTGCAACTCGACTGCCTCTAACACTTCTAGGATACTTCGGAGGTCTACCTCATGGAATAAGAGCACTCGATTCTGGGGTTACTTCCACCTCTTTATCGGTTCGCTCTGGGCAGTCTCTGAGGAAGTGGTCAAGAGAACCACATCTATAACGCGCAACGCTCTTCATCCAACACTCTCCAAAGTAAAATTTATTGCAGCTATTACACTTCGGCTTTGGGACATCTACACTCCCCACACTAGCCACCATCGGGGAGGAAGACTTCTGACTACGTCGTTTGGAGCCTTTCGCTTTACCTGAATATCCTACCGATAAAGTGGACCATTCATGTTGGGTCCTCAATTTTTTTGTGGGAAATGAGAGCGTCTTACCGCTAGGTCTCTTGCTCGGAACTTGAGCTTCTCTCTTAGCTTGCTTCCTTTCATTATTGAGCTCCTCAGCTTTCTTGGCCCAACCAGCTAATGCCACAAATTCTCGTATCTCAAGAATCCCAATCAATAGCTTGATTTCCTCATTCAGACCTTCCTCAAAGCGTTTACACATTTTTAACTCTATTTGAACCCATTTAGTCGTATATTGACTTAGCCTTACAAACTCCCTTTCGTATTCCGATACAGTCTTATTCCCTTGTTTGAGTTCTAAGAACTCCTTCCGTTTCGAGTCTAAGAAACTTTGGTTGATGTATTTCTTCTTAAACTGCACTTGGAAAAATTCCCAAGTGATGTTTTCCTTTGGCACCACTGAAGATACGATCTTCCACCAGTGGTATGCAGTATCCTTTAGGAGTGACACGGTACACTTTAAACACTCCTCAAATGTGCACGATAATTCGTCCAATACTCTTATAGTGTTCTCGAGCTAGAACACGGCTCGTTCAGCGTCATCATCAATCTTAGCTCAAAATTCCTCAGCCCCGTACTTTCTAAGCTTGCCTACAGGGGCTTTACCAGTTCTTACAGGTGTCATACCTCGTGGCACTTCCTCATCAGGTTGGTTAGGGGGCAGGGGAGGTCGTGGTATGTTGGGGCGATTCCTCAAATAATCTAAAAACCATTCATCCATCATGTCAAAGAAGGCGGCTCTGGCCTCTTCCTAACCTTCAGACATAGGCCTTCTACTACTGTCAGAAACAACTCGTTGAACGGAAGCTGGAGCATGGCTCTCGGCTCCCTCAGACTCATCTTGTGCTTACTTGTAAGACATTTACTATATTCAAAGATAATTAAACAGTTAGGAGATATCACACTATCAACGTTCATGTAATGGCATGTATAGCTAAACTCGATGCACTCTACGGTAGTCCTAGAACTGACTAAACTGTAGCTCTGATACCACTAAATGTAACACCCCTTACCCGTACCCGAGACTGAGACCAGGCATGAGGCATTAGCAGGCACATACTTGAACATTTTCAAGAATACAGTTTATAAAATTTTGTTCCAATTTGAAATCAATCCAATAGCATCTTGGTGTATCTATTATGAGCCTACGAGGCTCAAACGTACATTGAAATTGATCCAGGACTAAACCAAGGACCTAATAAAGATTTAAGAAAAATTTTGAGTTAATTTCTCACACGCCCGTGTGGAGACATTGCACACGCCCGTGTGCTTTGGGACACGCACGTGTCCCCTACCCGTGTGGGATTACTTGAATTTATTTTCTACTTCAAACCTACAGGGGTTTTTACATGGCCAAGCACATGCCTGTGTCTATGGCCCGTGTCCTTCACACAGCCATTACACACCCGTGTGGCCGCCCGTGTCCAAAAACTTGAGCATTTTGTTTATGACGTCAGCATACATTTAGGGGCACATGGCTAAGACACACGCCGATGACTTAGGCCGTCCCCCACACGGTAGAGACACATGGCCATGTATCTACCTGTGTGTTTACTATTTTGCATTCTAACTTTTAATTTTAGGTGTAGGGGACATAGGGTTATGCCACACGACTATCGGGTGGTTCGTGTGTCACACACGGTCTAGACACACACCCATGTGTCTACCCATGTGGACCATGTTAGGTTATTTTTCAAGCCTTTGGTCACCCTCTAACATATGTTCTCAATTATAGGTTTCCATTACATATAGCCAGGCCTAATTATACTCTCAAATGACCTCGATGAACCTTATTACATGTAAACCTCATTTCACCGGTCTTACACATGCTAGGATTATTTCTCTTGTATCAAGAATGTCTATGCCTTATAACACATTGAAGATTGGCTCATTATTATAACTCATTGCCAATTATGGTCTAGCCATCTCATGTGATTCGGTTATGTTACATGTGTATCTACTTGTGATCTGCCATGTTCATTCATCTCATTAACATTGGAACACAAATATGCACAACTATATAGGTCATACCATATAACAAAATGGGCCAAATCCTATGGCCATATGCATGTGGACATATACACCTTACAAGCCTTCATATTGGATAATCAAATGACACATATTAAAAAATTAACAAAAGCCCTATACATGCCATTGAATAAAATAAGAGTATCTATATACCAAAGCTAGACAAGGTAATAGTGTGTTGAATCTCCAATCGTCTTCCAATCTTCGTGAGTCCACGAGCTCTGTAAAACAGGGAAAAGAGAGGGGTAAGCATTTACATGCTTAGTAAGCCCGAATAACTGGAAAATAAACTTATCGATTTGTTTAGCATGCAACCATATTAGGAAAATAAACCAGCAAGTATGGAATGGTTTCCCTATCACATGCACTCCATCAACAAATTAGTTACATAACATCACACCATGTAACTTATCTAAGATGAGCTCATCATTCAACGTTTTCATTTTTGTATCACATATTAATCCTGTTGCGTTACTCGAAAAATCTCGATGGATTATCCATTTACCGTCAAGTCATAAGAGCGATCATCTCATGTATGCACTCCCGCGAACCTCACATCATACGGCGAGATTACCAGTCCAGACTAAATCCCCCATAATGTAAACTCATAAGGTGATGAAGGGATTACCAGTCCAGGCTAAATCCCTTATAGAGACAAACACCCTTAGTGAGCTCGGATTTGAATTACCAGTGCAGGCTAAATTCAGATCCTAATCAGATTACCCGTCCGGGCTAAATCCACAATGCGCACATATTCTTCGGGAGGCTCAATCACTCAAGGAACACCTGCTCGGGCTAGATCCTTTCTACATTTAAGATCAACGGATTATCCACCCGAGCTAAATCCTTTTCTGCAACACATGAAGGATCTCAAGTCATGTAAGCCATGGTTTATCCATCGAATTTCCCTTTTTACTTCAACCGGGACATTTATCATTATGTCATTATTATTGACATATTTCATGGATTTTCATGCCATCATTATAGCTACATATCATGCATTCATAACACACGTAATTAGGCATATAAATAATTTACTTAAAGTTGTTCGAACTTACCTGGTATTCGTCTCGGTTTCGCATTTCAGTTTTTCCGAAACCTTTCGTTTCCCTTGATCGATCTCTGAAATTTTCTCCTCGAGGTTGATAACAATAAAAATGAATCATCAATACCTCACATTATTCTTTTTGAGCCTAAATATCACCCCCGGAGACAATGACCGTTTTGCCCCTAAACACCCTTAGTGAGCTCGGATTTGAATTACCAGTGCAGGCTAAATTCAGATCCTAATCAGATTACCCGTCCGGGCTAAATCCACAATGCGCACATATTCTTCGGGAGGCTCAATCACTCAAGGAACACCTGCTCGGGCTAGATCCTTTCTACATTTAAGATCAACGGATTATCCACCCGAGCTAAATCCTTTTCTGCAACACATGAAGGATCTCAAGTCATGTAAGCCATGGTTTATCCATCGAATTTCCCTTTTTACTTCAACCGGGACATTTATCATTATGTCATTATTATTGACATATTTCATGGATTTTCATGCCATCATTATAGCTACATATCATGCATTCATAACACACGTAATTAGGCATATAAATAATTTACTTAAAGTTATTCGAACTTACCTGGTATTCGTCTCGGTTTCGCATTTCAGTTTTTCCGAAACCTTTCGTTTCCCTTGATCGATCTCTGAAATTTTCTCCTTGAGGTTGATAACAATAAAAATGAATCATCAATACCTCACATTATTCTTTTTGAGCCTAAATATCACCCCCGGATACAATGACCGTTTTGCCCCTAACCTTTCACATTTTTATAATTTAGTCCCTAGGCTCGTATAATAAAATGCATGCAATTTCTACCTTACCCAAGCCTAGCCGATTGTTCTTTCCTTTTATGGCAGTCCACATTTTTCCATTATTTCTCATCTTTTTGCCCATTTTTACAACTTTTACAAAATGGTGCCTAAAACCATTTCCATGAAAAATCACTTAGTAAAAGTTGTTTACCATCTTTTAAACTTTCATATTCCTCTATAAACCATCAAAATACAAGTAACTCATGCATGGGTAAATTTCTAAAAATGAACCCTAGCGTGAAATATGGGTAGAAATAGAGAGAGTAAGCTACCAGGATTTCAAAAATGTGAAGAACTTTAAAAATGGGGCTTGGGAGAACTTACTATTGAGCTTGAAAATGTTGAAAAACCTAGCTATGGAGGGCTTGAGAAAATCGGTTGGATGAGGGAGAAGAATGGTTGATTTTTGCCTTTATTTCCCATTTTATTTCATTAATGAGCAAAATGACCAAAATGCCCTTAAGCCCTTTATTTAAATTTTTATCTATACATGCCCATTTTTGTCCAAAAACTTAAAAATTGGGAAAATTGCTCTTTAAGACCTTCTAATTAATAATCTAAAGCAATTTCATATAAATTGCTTCTAGAATCCAAGTTTTACAATTTATTCAATTTGGTCCTTATTCTCCAATTTGACACTTTACTCATAGAATTTCCTCATGAAACTTTAACACAGGCATATTTTCATATTCTAAACCTCATAATAATCATAAAATAAATATTTCAACGTTGAATTTGTGGTCTCAAAATCACTGTTCTGACTAGGCCCTATTTTGGGATGTTATATTTCTCCCCCTCTTTAGGGACTTTCGTCCTCGAAAGTTTAACCAGTAAACAGGTTCAGATATTTGCTTCTCATGGTTTCTTCTAGCTTCCATGTAGCCTCTTCCATACCATGTCGATGCCATAAGACTTTTACCAAAGCCACATCTCTATTTCTTTGCTGTTTAACCTCACGAACCAAAATCTTGACTGGTTCCTCACCATAAGTCATGTTCGGTCTAATTTCAATCTCCGTCGGTAAAATCACATGAGAGGGATCTGTTCGATATCATCTTAACATAGATACATGGAACACATCATGAATCTTTTATAGTTCTGGTGGCAGTGCCAAATGATAGGCTAATGGTCCAACTCTTTCAGTGATCTCGTATGGTCCGATAAATCACGGGCTCAGTTTTCCTTTTCGGCCAATTCTCAATACCTTTTTTCATGGAGATACTTTTAAGAATACTCTATCTCTGATTTGAAATTCAATCTCTTTTCTTTTTAGATCAGCATATGACTTTTTTCTATCCAATGCCATTTTTAAACAGTCACGTATCACTTTAACCTTTTCTTCAGTTTCCTTGATCAGGTCAACTCTGTGAATCTGATTCTCCTTGAGTTTCGTCCAATATAATGGAGTTTGACACTTCCTGCCATACAAGGCCTCGTAAGGTGCCATCTTCAAACTCGTTTGAAAGCTGTTGTTGTAGGCGAACTCTACCAATGGCAGGTGTTTTTCCCAGCTTCCCTGAAATTCAATGATGCAACATCGCAACATATCCTCTAGAATCTGAATCATTCGCTCAGACTGACCATCGGTCTGCGGGTGAAAAGCTATACTAAAGCTCAACTTCGTACCCAAGGCTTCTTGTAACTTATTCTAGAATCTCGAGTCTCTGTTTGAAATAATCAATAACAGTACCCCGTGTAATCTCACAATTTCAGATATATACAAGTCGACCAACTTGTCAAGTGAATAATCTGTCCTTACCGAGATAAAATGAACTGACTTTGTCAACTTATCAACCACAACCCATATAGCATCTTTCTTTTTCGGGGTCCTGTCACGAAGTTCATAGTCGTTCTGTCCCATTTCCGTTCGGGGACCATCAAAGGCTGTAGGAAACTAGAAGGTACTTGATGTTTAGTCTTGACTTGCTGGCATATCAAGCATTTTGATACAAATTTGGAGATGTCTCTTTTCATGCCATTCCACTAGTACATTTTCTTTAAATCATTGTACATTTTGGTACTTCCAAGATGAATAGACACATGGTTATCATGCACTTCTTGCAAGATTTTCTGAATCATTTCATTATTCCACTAGCTTGAAAATCTGATTCAATGCCCGGCTCATATTGAGCTCTTTTAGCCTACAGGCTACTATCATTAGTCTGAGCATCATAAATTTCTTGAAAAAAAGTCGGCCTGACCTTTAACTCTACCAGGACGGAACCATCATCAAACAACGTCAATCAAGTGTTCATTGCCCTCAATGCAAAAAAATATTTTCTGCTCAACGCGTCGGTGACCACATTCACCTTTCCTGAATGATAATCGATGATCAGCTCATAGTCTTTAATTAATTTTAACCATCTCTGCTATCTCAGATTCAGTTCTTTTTTAGTCACTAAATACTTCTAACTCTCGTGGTCTATGAATATACGACAAGTCTCACCATATAAGTAATGCCTCTAAATTTTCAAGGCAAAAACAATAGCGACAAGCTTTAAATCATGCTTCGGATAATTCTTCTCGTGTGGCTTCAACTACCACAAAGCATAGGCTATCACCTTACCATCTTGCATAAGTACACAACCCAATCCATTTAAGGATGCATCATTATAGACTACAAACTCTTTTCTCGGCTCAGGCAATACTAAAACTAGAGCTTCAGTCAAAAATGTCTTCAACTTTTCGAAACTCTGCTGGTACTTCTCTATCCATTCAAACTTAACGTCTTTCTATAGTAACCTCATCATCGGAGTCGCGATCATGGAGAATCCTTTCACAAATCTTCGATAGTAATCGGCTAAGCCCAAAAAGCTTCTAGCCTCAGTTACATTTTTAGGTGGTTTCATTGCAGAGATTTTACTTAGATCAACTCAGATGCCATCACCTAAAACAATATGACCCAAAAACCCTACTTCTTGGAGCCAAAATTCACTCTTGCTAAACTTAGCATACAATTTCTTTTCCCGTAAAGTCTACAACACAGTCCTCAAATGTTTCGCATGCTTCATCTCATCCTTGGAATAAATCAAAATGTCATCAATGAACACAACCACAAACTCGTCCAAGTATGGTCGAAATATCCTATTCATTAGGTCCATAAATATGGCCGGTGCATTTGTTAACCCAAATGGCATGACAAGAAATTCATAGTGGCCATACCTCATTTTAAAAGCTATTTTTGGCACGTCCGACTCCTTAACCCGCAACTGATAGTAGCTGGATCTCAGGTCTATCTTAGAGAATACAATAGCTCCCTTCAACTGGTTGAACAAATCATCGATCCTTGGCAAAAGATACTTATTCTTGATAGTCACCTTGTTCAATTTCTGATAATCTATACACAGCCTCATTAAACCATCTTTCTTTTTTACAAATAATACGGGAGCACCCTAAGGCGAAAAGCTTGGCCTTGCAAAAACTTTATCCGTCAGCTCTTGCAAGTGTGCTTTTAATTCTTTCAGCTCGGTTGGCGTCATCCTATACGGAGCAATAGAAATAGAAGCTATCCCTAGCACTAGTTCAATACCAAACTCTATCTCTTTTTCAGGAGGTAATCCAAGTAATTCCTCCGGGAACAAATCTGGATATTCACATACTATTGGCACGGACTCAATCTTCAACTCTGTTTCCTTAGTGTTTAGTACAAAAGCAAGGTAGGCTTCATACCCATTTCTCATATATTTTTGAGCAACCATTGCTGTGATTACAACTGGCGGTGTATCCAATTCTCTTGAAACAACCCATAGAACCTTACCATCTGGGAACTTCAATTCAATATACTTGCTACCACAGTTTACAATTACAACATGCAAGGCTAACCAATCCATGCCAAGTATTACATCAAACTCATCCAATGGCAATAACATAAGGTTAGCCAGAAAATAATGACCCTGAATCGTCAAAGGTCAATTTTTACAGACTTTATCAACCAGGACTAACTTGCCTAATAGGTTCGATGCTCTAATTATAAATTTCATAGGTTCAATAGGTATGTTAATACTAGACACCAATCTCATGCAAATGTATGAATGCGTTGACCCCAGATCAATTAAGGCAACAACACAAGTATTAAAAAGAGAAAATGTACCTGTGATAACGTCAGGAGCAAAGGCTTCCTCTCGAGCGCGTATTGCATATGTTCTTACCGGGGCTCGAGTCTCTGATTTCGCGGTGTCTTTGGCTACAACTAAACTGCCACTAACACTTCCAGGATACTTCAGAGGTCTATCTCGTGGAATAAGAGCACTCGATTCTGGGGTTACTTCCACTTCTTTATCGATTCGCTCTGGGCAGTCTCTGAGGAAGTGGTCAAGAGAACCACATCTATAACATGAACCGGTCTTCATCCACCACTCTCTGAAGTGAAATTTATTGTAGCTATTACACTTCGGCTTTTGGTTATCTACACTCTGTAATAGCCCAAAATTGGGTCTAGTTGGAACAGAGGTTTCGGGACCACAAAATCTGAGATAGAAATAGTTATTTTATGATTATTTTGAGGTCTATGATATGATTTCATGATTGTGTGAAAATTTCGTGACGAAATTCTATGCATAAAGAGCTCAATTTGAAGTTAGGGACTAAATTGAATAAGTTGCAAAACTTGCATTCTAGAAGTTTCTAGTATGAAATTGCTTTGAAATATTAATTAGGTCTTAAATAGAAATTTTACCAATTTTTAAGTGATGGACAAAAATTGGACATAGATGGAATTTTTGAAAGTTTAGTAAGGAAGGGCATTTTGGTCATTTGGTAATTAAAAGAAATAAAAAGGGAAAATAAAGCCAAAATTGACTCATCTTTCTCATGGAGGCCGAAATTAGCATGGGGGAAGCCATGGATAGGGTTTTCAAGCTTTCCAGGCTCAATAGTAAGTCCGTTATAACCCCGTTTTTTAAGTTCTTTACGTTTTTGGAATCCCGGTAATTTGATTAAGCTTATTCTAGCAATAATTTAAGCTAGGGTTCATATTTGGAAAAATACCCATAGGTGAAATGTGTTTATTTTGATGTTTTATAATAGAATATGAGGTTTTAAATTATGTTAGAAAACTTGTGCCACTCGATTTTGAGTGAAAACGAGTAAAAGGGCTTAATCGGTAAAAATACCTAATAGTCAGAAGTATATGTTAAAGTGAGAATTTGATGTTTCCATAGAAGGGAAAAGTGATCATCATGTCATAAAACATAATAATAAGGGATGAAGTTTAATTCCCGAGCCTAGGGGAAAAAGTGTAAATATGCAAAAGTTTAGGGGCAAAATTGTAATTTTCCAAAGTTTGAGTTAAGGACTGTTTTGAATATTACATGAATTAAATAAGTAAAATATGATGTTTTAGATCCCGGAAAATGAGATTTGAACCTAGAATAAGAGAAAAATCGAAAATTGGGAATGTTGGTAAAATGGCCGTTTTAGTATCGAGGTAAGTTCATATGTATAATAAGCATTAATTTATGCATGTTTCAATGTAAAACTGATATATTCATTATGATTTCCGAGGTGTTGAAAGTATGTAAGTTGGTATGATAATAATACAGCAATAATGTTGTAATTTATAGTTGAAAGTTAAATTTAGTGAATTAATTGAATTTTATTAAATTAAACGATTATGGTGCCAAGTTTATGAATTGATTTAAAAATATGTCTATGATACATGAAGTGCATTGAATTATCATACATAGATGTGATTTCTATGATTATGGATATTATGGGAAATTGTAAGTTCATATGATTTTTAATAAGGCAATGTGTAATTTAATGTTATTGCCTTGATATTAAATGAGATGTAAGTTTATATGTAAGTAATACATCAATATTACTTGTATTATGATATTTTATAATAATATTGGAAATATGTTTGTGGATAATTACTTGATTGGTGAAATTTTTGGAAAAGAGAGAGAAATCCCGGTTGAACATTCGGAAATATTGGATGATACAGATAGTATGTAACTAGGTGACATGTATGGTGTTGAGTGCACATCATGTGTACAAGAGAGCTACAAGACATTATGATGTAGCTAGGTCGCATGGGTGATACTATGTGTACACCATGTAGACAAGAGAGCTACGGGATATATGTAGCTAGGTCACATGTGTGGTTCCAGGTGAAGGACACCATGTAGACAAGAGAGCTACGAGATAAATTGGCTAGGTCACATGGGTGGTACTGAGTGTTCACCATGTGTACAAGAGAGCCGAACTATATGATGGGTGGAGCTATGTGCTGAAACCACCAAGTATCGAGGATTGATCTGAAGTGTTCAACGAGAGACTCTCTATGTATTGCTTTGTGAGTTTTGTGATGAATAAGTGTAGGAACTTGATTATGTGAATGATGTGTTCATTAAGTGACCAGGATGTGGTGAGGTTATAAACAAGTAAGTTATACATGAGGATGATTTTATGGTGACCTTGTGATCATGGGCCTATACTTGTGATGTATGAAATGTGGTGAAAATGATTTGTGATATGTATGTTAAAATGAGGTTAATACAAAGAAAGTTGAAAGAGTGAATTAGCAATAAAACTGTTTTGGACAGTAGCAGTGAGGTGATTTTGAAAAATCACGAAAAATAGTAGAAATTGAATCAGAGACCGAATATGATATCAAATTAAATATTAATGAGTCTATTTTCATATAAAAGAAATAGAGAAAGAAAAGGAGTTCTATATTCTAAGATATTTATATTTTTGTGAGACTAGTTCAGAATGATTACGTGATCCTTATTCTGACTTTGGAATATCACAAAATTTTGGATAAAAATAATTAGAGGCTTAAAATTATATTCTTAAAATCCCTAATGAGTATATTTTCAAGATAAATCAATAAGAACATTATCCAAGTTTTGTACTGTGAGATAATTAATTTTTAGTGAAGAGAGGCCAGAACTGTCAAAAAGTGAAACAGGGGAAATTTTAATGAATAAACTGTACTAATTGGCTAAACCAAAAATTATGAAAATCTTATGGTGGAAAGATATGTGAGTCTAGTTTTAGGGGAAATTTACGGATCTTAATTTGGAGCTCTGTAGCTTTAATTATAAATAAGTAAGTGACTATGACTCGTGTGGACAGTTTGATGTGAGCATTTATTAGTAAATTGTGAAATCGTACTTACAAGAATGCTATATACATTAAGGATGTGGAATGGAGAGGAGGAGGAGGAAAATAAATATATGTGGAATACATGGAAACTATGGTATATGCAATATTGATATAATGAAATAAATGATATGTATTTATAAGAAAACAGAAAGAGAATGATAGTATCATGACATGTATATATATATATGACTAGTCTCAATGTAATGCTTGTTGGGTATGGAATTGAATTGAAATGTTTCAGGCAAACATGTTATTTTGCGTATCTGAATTGTGGTATTTTATAAAGATATGATCTAGTTTTAAATATGAATGCTTGATGATTAAGCTGAAGATATTTTGTAAGATGATAATCTTGGTATAAATGTATAAGTGGTACTATAATAAACAAGGTAAAATGAGTATGAGAGACACATGTATGATGACATACAGATGCTATGTTTGTGGTTTAATTGAGAATATTTAATCATTAAATGAATACCATGTTATATGCTTTTGATTTTGTATAAGTGTGTAAGAGATTAAGGTTGACCAAAGCTTGGAAAATAGCCTAGGTATATTCCACACAGGCAGAGACACGACCGTGTGTCTCAGCCGTGTATGGAACACGACTTTGGGACACGGGCATGTGGAGCCTTAAAGCATGAAATTTCCAAGATTTTCGTAAGTTCTCGGTTTAGTCCCGAACCCTTTCTAAAGTATGTTTTGGGCTTTGTAGACTCAAATAAGGGACTATGTGTAAGTGAATGAACGTTTTGAAATATGAATGAAATTTTATGGCCCGTATTTTAGTTTAATGTTTGTATGTTTGTTCGGTAACGCCTCGTACCTTATCCCAGCCTCAGGTATGGGTAAGGGGTGTTACACACTCCCCACACTAGTGACCATCAGGCAAGAAGACTTCTGAGTACGTCGTTTGGAGCCTCTCGCTCTACCCGAATATCCTACCGATGAAGTGGACCATTCATGTTAGCTCCTCAATTTCTTTGTGGGAAATGAGAGCGTCTTACTGCTAGGTCTCTTGCTCGCAACTCGAGCTTCTCTCTTAGCTTGCTTCTTTTCATTATTGAGCTCATTAGCTTTCTTGGCCCGATCAGCTAATGCTGTAAATTCTCGTATCTCAAGAATTCCAATCAATAGCTTGATTTCCTCATTCAGACCTTCCTCGAAGCATGTACATATTTTTGACTCTGTTTGAACCCATTCAGTTATATATTGACTTAGCCTTATAAACTCCCTTTCGTATTTCGATACAGTCTTATTCTCTTATTTGAGTTCCAAGAACTCTTCCATGTCGAGTCTAAGAACCTTTGGCTGATGTATTTCTTCTTAAACTCCGCTTGGAAAAATTCCAAAGTGATGTTTTCCTTTGGCACCACTGAAGATACGGTCTTCCACCAGTGGTATGCAGTATCCTTCAAGAGTGACACGGCACACTTTAAAAACTCTTCATGTGTGCACGATAATTCGTCCAATACTCTTATAGTGTTCTCAAGCCAGAACTCAGCTCGTTCAGCATCATCATCAATCTTAGCTCAAAATTCCTTAGCCCCGTACTTTCTAAGCTTGTCTACAGGGGTTTTACCAGTTCTTACAGGTGCCATACCTCGTGGCACTTCCTCATCAGGTTGGTTAGGGGGCGAGGGAGGTCGTGGTATGTTGGGGTGATTCCTCAAATATTCCCCAAACAACTAATCTAGCATGTCAAAGAAGGCGGCCCTGGCCTCTTCCCTACCTTCAGATAAAGGCCCTCTACTACTGCTAGAAGCAGCTCGTTGTACAGAAGTTGGAGCATGGCTCTCGGCTCCCTCGGACTCATTTTGGGCTTGATTGAAAGACATTTACTATATTCAAAGATAATTAATCAGCTAGGAGATATCACACTATCAGTGTTCATATAATGGCATGTATAGTTAGTCCTAAAACCGACTAAATCGTAGCTCTAATACCACTAAATGGAACACCCTTTACCCGTACCTGATACCGGGACCAGGTATGAGGTGTTACCAAGCATGTACTTGAGCATTTTCAGGAAATACAGTTTATAAAATTTCGTTCTAGTTTGAAATCAATCCAATAGCATCTTGATGTCTCTATTATGAGCCTACGAGGCTCAAACATACATTGAAATTGATCCAGGACTAAACCAATGACCTAATAAAGATTTAAGAAAAATTCTGAGTTAATGTCTCATACGCCCGCGTGGAGACAATGCACACGCCCGTGCCCCTTACCCGTGTGGGATTAATTGAATTTATTTTCTACTTCAAACCTATAGGGGTTTTTCACACGGCAAAGCATACTCCCGTGTCTCTGGCCTGTGTCCTTCACAAGGCCTTAACATGCCCGTATGGCCGCCCGTGTCCAAAAACTTGAGCATTCTGTTTATGATGTTTAGGGGAACACGGCCAAGATACACACCTGTGTGTTAGGCCGTGTCCCCCACATGGTTGAGACACACGGTCGTGTCTCTACCTGTGTGTTTACTACTTTGCATTCTAACTTATAATTTTTGGTGCAGGGGACACACGATTATGCCACATGCCCATGGGGTGGTCCATGTGTCACAGACGGTCTAGACATACACCTGTGTGTCTACCCGTGTAGACCATGTTAGGTTATTTTCCAAGCCTTTGGTCACCCATTAACATATGTTCTCACTTATAGGTTTCCATAACATATAGCCAGGCCTAATTATACTCTCAAATGACCTCGATGAACCTTATTGCATGTAAACCTCATTTCTTCGGTCTTACACATGCTAGGATTATTTCTCTTGTATAAAGAATGTCTATGCCTTATAACACATTGAAGATTGGCTCATTATTATAACTCATTTACAATTATGGTCTAGCCATCTCATGTGATTCGGTCATGTTACATGTGTATCTACTTGTGATTCGCCATGTTCATTCATCTCATTAACATTAGAACACAAATATGCACAACTATATAGGTCATACCATATAACAAAATGAGCCAAATCCTATGGCCATATGCATGTGGACATGTATACCTTACAAGCCTTCATATTGGCTAATCAAATGACACATATTACAAAATTAACAAAAGCCTTATACATGCCATTGAACAAAATAAGAGTATCTATATACTAAAGCTAGACAAGATGATAGTATGTTGACTTTCCAATTGTCTTCCAATCTTCGTGAGTCCACGAGCTCTGTAAAACAAGGAAAAGAGAGGGGTAAGCATTTACATGCTTGGTAAGCCCGAATAACTGGAAAATAAACTTACCGATTTGTTTAGCATGCAACCATATTAGACAAATAAACCAACAAGTATGGAATGGTTTCCCTATCACATGCACTCCATCAACAAGTTAGTCACATAACATCACACCATGTAACTTATCTAAGATGAGCTCATTATTCAATGTTTTCATTTTTGTATCACATATTAATCCCGTTGAGTTACTCCATCAAGTCATAAGAGCGATCATCTCATGTGTGCACTTCCGCGAACCTCACATCATACTGTGGGATTACCAGTCCAGGCTAAATCCCCTATAGAGACAAACACCCTTAATGAGCTCAGAGCTGAATTACCAGTCTAGGCTAAATTGAGACCCTAATCAGATTACCCATCCGGGCTAAATCCACAATGCACACATATTCTTCGGAAGGCTCGATCACTTAAGGAACACCTGTCTGGGCTAGATCCTTTCTACATTTGAGATCAACAGGTTACCCATCTAGGCTAAATCCTTATCTGCAACACATGCAGGATCTTAGGTATGTAAGCTATGGTTTATCCAACGAATTTCCCTTTTTACTTCAACTGGGACATTTATCATTATATCATTATTATTGACATATTTCATGGATTTTCATGCCATCATTATAACTAAATATCATGCATTCATAACACACGTAATTAGGCATATTAATATTTTACTTAAAGTTATTCAAACTTACCTGGTATTCGTCTCGATTTCGCGTTTCGGTTATTCCGAAACCTTTCATTTTCCTCGATCGACCTCCAAAACTTTCTCCTCGGGGTCTATAACAATAAAATTGAATCATCAATACTCACATTATTCTTTTTGAGTCTAAATTTCACCCCCAGATAAAATAACCATTTTGCCCCTAACCTTTCACATTTTTACGATTTAGTCCTTAGGCTCGTATAATAAAATGCATGCAATTTCTACCTTACCCAAGCCTAGCTAATTGATCTTTCCTCTCATGTCAGTCCACATTTTTCTATTATTTCTCATCTTTCTACCTTTTTTACAACTTTTACACAATGGTCCCTAAAACCATTTCCATGAAAAATCACTTAGTAAAAGTTGTTTACCATCTTTTAAACTTTCATATTCCTCCATAAACCATCAAAATATAGGTAAATCATGCATGGGTAAATTTATAAACATGAACCCTAGCGTGAAATATGGATAGAAATAAAGAGAGTAAGCTACCGGGATTTCAAAAATACGAAGAACATTAAAAAGGGGGCTTGGGAGCACTTACTATTGAGGTTGAAAATGTTGAAAACCCTAGCTAGAGAGGGCTTGAGATATTCGGCTGGATGAGGGAGAAGAATGGCTGATTTTTTCCTTCATTTTCCCATTTTATTTCATTAATTAGCCAAATGACCAAAATGCCCTTAATTTATTTAAAATTTTATCCATACATGTCCATTTTTGTCCAAAAAATTAGAAATTGGAAAAATTGTGCTTTAATACCTTATAATTAATAATCTAAATCAATTTCATATAAATTGATCCTAGAATCCAAGTTTTGCAAGTTATTCAATTTGGTCTTAATTCTCTAATCGGACACCTTACTCATAGAATTTCCTCATGAAACTTTAACACATGCATATTTTCATATTCTAGACCTCATAATAATCATAAAATAAATATTTAAACATCAAATTTGTGGTCCCAAAATCACTGTTCCGACTAGGCCCTATTTTGGGATGTTACAGTATATGTTCAATATGAAATTATGATCCTGATAATAAATGTAAATATGATAGCATAAATTAGTTTGGTTAAGTTGAGTTGCTGTTAACATTGAGTTAATTATTTACTTATGACTTCCTAAGCTATGATAGCTTACTGTGTGTGTTTCTGTTTGCCTCTGTTTTATAGATTTTGAAGTCTAAATACGAGCTCGGGGATCGTCAGCAAAGTCTATCACACTATCGGCTATTTTGGTACATTATAATTTTAAACTTAATATTGTGGCATGTATAAGCTAGGTTTTCTTTAATTAGGTTCGAAGTTGTGTATATATTAAGCCATGTGAAAATGGCTAATATGATAAGTGATTATATGAAACTTTAGTCATGTTTATATGTGTTATATATTTTGAAAATGGTTGGTGATTCTGGATGTGTATGCTTGGTTGATTCGATTAAGGTACATGCATAGATAAAAATATGTGAGAAATTTTGGTTGTTAAGTTTGGTTAAGGTGTCACAAAAATAACTTATGATTAGTTCATCTTTGGTAAGTTTTAAGCATGTTATATTATGTTTTTGTGAATGGATTTATAAATCACCTAGTAATGAAGTAAAATAACAATTATATATCTAACTATGTATTGGTTATTTTGGATAGGTTTGTCAAGGTAATGTATGTGCATATGTTATGTTTGAATGGTTGGTGGAAGCAAATAATGAATATGTGATATGATAACTTTGGTGGATTTGTTTTGTTTGAGGTTCGGTAATGAAAGAATAAAATGTTAGGTTAAATATTTGAGTTGGAAATGTACCATATTATGAATTATAATTTGGTATGTGATAGATAGGTACTTTGATATGATTTGTTTCGGTACTGGCGTATATAATTAATTAAATGATATTTTTACGTGGTTAAATGAATATGTTTGTTATGTGTATTATATATGCATGCCTATTATATCGTGAGGTTGTTTAAATTTAGACAATTATGATTAATATGTGATTTGGTATAATTAAGATTTAATTAATGGAATAGGTTAAAATATATTCGGTAATTACAAAATAAAAAGGTTAGATTTAGAGTAAAAAAATGTGCATATTTGAATGAAATCAAAGGTATATACGACTATATTGTTATGTTACTAATGTCGCATATTTGTGTTTGGACAATAAGTTGTATGCATATTGGTTGATTGGTTTTATCACATACATGTACGAAAATTATAAAATAATATGTTTGATGCTTAACTAATGAGATTATGTACTTATAAATTGTTTACACATGAAATTTGAGATGATATGCTTGAATTTGGTTTAATGGTAAAAATGCCATTAATGTATTGTAATTAGGGAATCGAATGATGAAAGTGTTAAATCTATGCACATGAATTTGATGTTTTAATGTTTGATAATGTTATAAATGGACGGTTATTCTATAAAGCATGAAAAGTGATAAACAATAGTACTGATTTGTGGCTTGTCCGGTAATACCTCGTAACTCTATTCTTGCAACAGATACGGGTTAAGAGCGTTACATTTTATGGTATCAAAGCTACGGTTTAGTCAATTCTAGGACTAACGTAGCGCGTATGAGTCTAGTTATACATGCAATATTATATATTGTGATAGTGTGATGACTTCTGACATTTGAAAATGTGTTTTCGTATAGTATTGGATCCCGATAGAGTCATAGCTGATGATTTCGAGAGTATAGTGCCTATTCTCGCGCAAGGAACAGCACCAGTTGATTCTCGACAGACTTCGAGTAACCAAGAAGGAGAGGCTAAACAAGCTTTTTACCAAATGATGAACGACTGGTTTATTCAGTATATTCGGACGAATCTGGTTGTCTAACAAACTCCACCCCCGATTAACAAACTCCACCCCCGATTAATCTTTCTCCGATACCTGCTATGCCTCAAATGAGTGGTCCATTGAAATTATATAAGCCTCCTGCTGATAAAATCAGAAAACACGAGGCTGAAGAATTCATAGCTACTGATGATGATGGTGCCAAGCAAGTTGAATTTTGGCTTGATAATCCTATCCACGTGTTTGATGAGTTATCTTATACCCCTGATGAGTGTTTGAAATATGTTATATTTTTGTTACGAGACACCGCATATCACTGGTGGAATACACTAGTATCGGTGGTTCTGAAAGAACAGGTGACCTGAGACTTCTTTCAGACTGAGTTTCGTAAGAAATACATCAGCCAGATATTTATCAATTAGAAGCGCAAAGAATTTTTGGAATTGAAACAGGGTCGCATGACTGTGACAGAATATGAACGAAAATTTGTGAGACTCAGTCGATATGCCCGAGAGTGTGTTTCGACCGAAGCTATAATGTGTAAAAGATTTGAAGACGGTTTGAATGAATACATTAAATTGTTTGTTGGTATACTTGAAATAAAAGAGTTCGTAGTATTGGTTGAGCGGGCATGCAAAGCCGAAGAGCTCAAGAAAGATAAAAGAAAAGCTGAATTTGAAGCTAGAGATTCATGTAAGAGATCACCGAGTAAGTCTTTTTAGTTGGCATCAAAGAGATTCCGGGATGATTCTAGCCGTTCAAAGGCTACTACGGGTTATACTAAACGTGACCGGGATAGACCACTTGCGAATTTGAAAGCTACCTCAGTAGATAGTATTGGTAATGTTAAATCAAATCAATTGAAGTGCAAACATTATGGTAAATGACATACCAGCAGTTGTAGATTGTAAGATCAGGCCTATTTCAAATATGGATTGATGGATCACTTCATCCATGAATGTCCTGAGTTGGTCGAGCAAGATACAGTGAAAAATACGAGATCGGGTAATACTGCAACTCGAGGTAGACCACCCAGAAATACGGGTAATGTGAGTAGCAGTCAGAGAGGAACTAAATGTAACACCCCAAACCCGGCCTAGAGGCTAGGACTGAATCTGGTGTGTTGCATCAAAGAGTCGTTAAAAAATCGAGTTGTCGGTAAAGGTTTATTTCTAAAAGTAAAACCTTTTGTATGGGGTTAGCAAATTATCTCGTCACATACATTTGCTCAAAATATTTTCCTTTGGGATATTAATTCAACTTAATCGCAGAAGCTCTTTTGAAAACTTTGTTGTTTAAAGCTCGCGTTCTTTAAAAAATCGTGAATAGTTTGAAAACTCGAGTTTTCCTAGGCTAGCAGTTTAATATAAGAAATCAAAATCCCATTAAAAGTTAAAAACCCCCAAATGGCCTTATTACATAACTAAAACCCAAATATGAAAGGTTAAATAAATTGAGTTATTAGCAACCAATCTGCGGAAGTATGGCCACCACTGAGTCCCTCGCGGCTCCAAATCGTCTAAGGCTGGGGATTACCTAAACAGTTAAAAGAATGGTGAATTTACGAAAACCCAGTGTGTAATCCCCTATCAGTCAACAGTAATAGTGCATACAGTAACGGTCTAGGCCTGAGCCCTATTCATTAACAGTACAGTCTGGGCTAAGCCCTATGCAGTAACAGTGTGGGCCTATGCCCAAAAAAGTATAATTACAATACAAGTATGCAACCCAACCCAATGCACACCACCCGTACCAACCAACTCACCATGTAGGGATTAAATCGACCCATCCGGCCAGCTCGCCAATATTGCAGCGTAACTGCTAATAGTAACGCAACAAAGCTGCTAATAGCGGTAAACGTGGCGTAGCCACTAATATCAGAATACGTGGCAAAGCCACAGAACAGTATTTCCTCCAAATCAGAATCCCAACCCCAATGCAGTATTTCATGTCATAATATTTTGTGTATACAAGGTTTTATACTCAGATACGGTCATGCATATATCATACACTCATCAATTAACCTACCTCTAAGGTATAACAATCATTTCCACCCATTAGGGGTAGAATAGTAAATTTTTACCCCTCAGGGCTATTTTGGTCATTTTACACTCTAGGGTCTCGGTACAGATAATTGACCTTTCGAAAGGTCCACAGTCACCTTGAGCGACTTAAGTAACCTAAACAAACCTAACAGTGTAAATGGGCCTAAGACCCATTATTTAGCCCAAGTGGGCCCACAAGCTCGTGTGGCCCACTTAGCCCAAATTTAGTTATGGCTATGTAACCTACATAACCAAGTCCAAATTTTATCACTTACTATGGATTTAATCTGTGCGGGGCTCATGAGCCCATTAGGCCCTCTCGACCCATTTCGACCCAACGAAGCCTTTAATGGCCTATGCCATGCACATGCCATGACAAGCCCAGCTACTTCCCACCTATCAGTTAGATTTACACAAGCGGGCCCACAAGGCCTATTGGGCCCATCAAGGCCCAGTACACGAGAATGCTCTTGGCGACCTCTACAGTCTATCGCCCATGGTTTGTGGGCTCGGTTTACCCCATGAGCGGTCGCACACTTGTGAGGCCTCAAATGCCAAGGTTTTAGCTTTTCGGCTTTTGCCGATTTCCAACAAAGAAGGGTGTGAATACACATTTATTTATGAGAATGCGCCAAAGTCCACGATCACCAACTTTGGCACATCCTACATTGAGTCTTAATCACTTTCCCCCTCACCAACTCATCTGGTTCGCTCTATTTAAAGCTAGCTTCTCACCAATGCTCATGTTAGCTTCCCGATGTGGGATTACTTTCAACCATTAGAAAAATTCCTTTTCTTTTTTTATGACCACTTCAACCACAAAGTTCTAGTCCAACTCCACCTCCTACATAGCTTAAACAGCAAAATAAATACTCCAGTGCGCATCCCAGGACTTGACCCTCAGACCTCACAATTAACACGCCATCTTGTCACTCCACCACAGGCTCTTTCTGTGTCACAAAATATCCTATATTAATTATAAGGTCTATAGGCCAAAGTCTAGGTTCCTTTAAAAGAAAAACCAAAATAAATTGCAAGAGCCAAGACTTAAACCCAGGCTACCTTGCAACCTTAATGATGCCACAACCACTAGACCACATGCTTCCTTATGTTATTTACTTAACACAATAATTTAAAAGGCCATCATCCAAGCATTCAGGGTTTTATTCACTTAAAACCAAAATTTTTGCTAAAGCCCAGGTTTGGACCCAAGATTTCTCAAACACTTCACAGAGCACTTAACCACTGAAGCAGATACACAGTTGTGTCATTTCCTTGCACAATTAACTACTTATATAGAACCTCCCTATGGACCCATACTTAAGGCCCAATACTGCTAGGCACAAATTCAGGGCATTACACTGAAGACACAATAGTTTGATCTGAGGCTTGCACACCTGCCAGAGCTTATGCTATACGCGCACGCGAAGAGGCTTGATCCCCAGATGTTATTACTCATACATTCACTCTCTATGATACTAGTGTAATTGCATTGATTGATCCTGGTTCGACTCATTCTTATGTGTATGAGACTTTAGTATTCAGTAAGACTTTGCCTATTGAGTTTGTTATTACAGTATCGGACCCCTTAGGCCGGTGTGTTATGGTGGATAAAGTGTGTAAGAATTGTCCTTTGATGATTCGAGATTTGTGTTTTCTGGTTGATTTGATGTTGTTTCCCTTTGACGAGTTCGATATAATTCTGGGTATGGACTAGTTGACTTTGTACGATGCTGTTGTAAATTGCAAAAGAAATACTATTGATTTATGGTGCCAGAATGATGAGATTATTCAGATTGAATCTAATGATTTGAATCTATACCAGCTGTGTGCGAGTATCCAAATGTGTTTCCTGAAGAATTTTCGGGTTTTCCACCTATTCCAGAAGTAGAATTTGGTATTGAGTTAATACCGAGGAGGACTCTGATTTCGATAGCTCCATACAGAATGGCACCTACTAAATTAAAAGACTTGAAAGCTCAGTTGCAAGAGTTGACAGATAGGGGTTTAGTGCGACCAAGTTTCTCTCCTTGGGGTGCACCACTTTTATTTGTGAAAAAGAAAGACAGAACTATGAGAATGTGTAGCGACTACAGACAACTCAAAGGTAATTATAAAGAATAAGTATCCGTTGCCACGGATTGATGATCTGTTTGATCAGTTGAAAGGGGCTACAGCGTTTTCAAAGTTAGATTTCAGATCAGGCTACTATCAATTGCGAGTTAAAGACTCCGATGTGCCAAAGACTACTTTCCAAACGAGGTACGAACACTATGAGTTTTTGGTTATGCCTTTTGGACTTACTAATGCACCTGTTGTTTTCATGGATTTGATGAACCAGATCTTCAAACAATATTTGGATCGATTTGTGGTTGAGTTTATAGATGACATATTGATTTATTCCCGTGATGAAACTGAGCATGCCAAACATTTGAGACTTGTGTTACAGACTTTACGAGATAAATAGTTTTATGTGAAGTTTCGTAACTGCAAGTTCTAGTTATGTGAAGTCAGTTTTCTGGGTCATGTTGTATCTGCATCGGGTATTCAGGTTGATCCAAGTAAAATTTCAGCTATAGTTGATTGGAAACCTCCAAGAAATGTTTCTGAAGTTCAAAGTTTTTTGGGACTTGCTGGTTACTATAAACGATTTGTGAAAGGTTTCTCTATGATTACAACACCGATGATGAAGCTATTACAGAAAGATGTAAAGTTCATGTAACACCCCGAACCCGAAACCGTCATCGGGGTCGAACACGAGGTGTTGACTGGCTTTACCCTCTTACAAAATTTATTTTCCAGACACTGCCCAATCTGTGTACTAGTCGTTTTAAAATTCATATCTTGAGTTTCGTAACTCGAAAATCAGTTTCGTAATTTTTCCCAGAAACTAGACTCATGTGCCCATCTATGTATTTTTTTCTAGAATTTTTGGTTGGGCCAATTAGTACAGTTTATTAGTCAAAGTTCCCCAAGTTGCAGGGGTCGACTACACTGACCTTTGCCCATTACGACTGGGATATCTCCCTGCACGGGGCTTCAATACTGTTGCCGTTTGTTTCTATGGAAACTAGACTCAGAGAGGAATCTGCACATATATGGTACGACCCCTAATTATCTCTGGTTAATTTATAATGAATTTCCAAAGTTGGAGCAGGGAATCCAGAAACCGTTCTGGCCCTGTCCCACTAAAATCTGATTATCTCTTAATATACTGCCCATATGATCTTTTCGTTACTTCCTCATGAAAACAGACTCATCGAGCTTCGATTACATAATTTATTCATCAATTAATTCCACTCCTACTATTTTTAGTGATTTTTCAATCTCATGACACTGCTGCTGCCAGCATCTGTTACGAAAGTAACTAGGTCCATTTCATGCCTACCCTCGATCCAACTCAATCGAACATTCGTGCCATTTTCGCATGGCTTAAAGTTTACATGCCATAATTCAAACACAACATACTAGCTTATACATGCCAAAATGATCTTCTAAGCACACTAAGAAGAAAGTACCAAAACTAGCTATCTGGTGTGATGACTTCGTTGACGGCCCGACCCCGCAAAAATTGATGAGTCCAAGCAACCTATAATGGGTGACAAGGAAACACCGGGTGAGTTTATAACTCAGTAAGTCATAAGCAATGCTCTACTATACATCAATAACATTATCACAAGAGGAATAAAATGGAATGAGACAATTTACTCCATCCATACCGAACCATACCATAGTTCCACCAACCTACCGATTCAATTTCATATCAATTCATGCCTTCACAATTCATATACTCATCAATAGGACATTGAAGCATTTTCATAAATCCATTTATTTTCGTTACAATCAAACCACAAAACGGCCTTTCACCCATCCTACGATAAATTTTTATGTACGTGACTTCAAGTATAGTTGTCACATAGGTTCAACTTACCGAGCTCAACACCAAGTATACGCATAGCACATATTAGCCATGTCCTCAAGACACTTACCCGATCCGCTGTCCGCGATCAGCTCAATAGTGTCGCACACATAGTGTCCATAATGATTCACGAATGTATATTGAGCCCGCACACTCAGTGCTATATAATCAACTCGCACATTTAGTGCCACGTAATCAAATCGCACACTTAGTGCTACATAGTCAAACCCGCACACTTAGTGCCGCATGGTCAATTCGCACACTTAGTGCATCATATTCATTTCGCACACTTAGTGCAACAAAGTAGAATCGCACACTTAGTGCTGTACAATTTAATCCCGCGCACTTAGCACCAATCTCATGGTCATAAATGGTTATCCCGCACATTTAGTGCCGAGATCAACAACTCATTACATCTCACCTCATTTATTTCATTCAACAATTTCATCATCACATACGTACATGCATATATATATGTACATTTATTCATTCCATTCAGCATCAATACACAACATTATGACCATTGAAATAATACCAACTACATGCTTAATGACTTACCTCGTGTTGGGTAAGACGGTTCCAACTCGGCTACTCGATAACCTTTTCTTTGCCTTTGCTCGATTCACCTCCTTTAGCTCCTTGAGCTATATCAATAATTTAACTAGTTTAACCACCTTGCTAAATATTTACAATCCAATCTCACATGTATATGTATGTTAGTATATTCGGCTAATAATCTCATGCAACTACCAAAGCCGAATCAACTAAATATACTTATGTATACACACATATATCATCATCGAAATCACCTAAGCTTAGACATCGATTTTTAATTTCAAGTAAGTTGCCGAATGCAACCTTACTAATTTCTCATGGATTCAATATACCATTACCATGAAATCAACAACCAAATTCATAGACAATTTAGGAAAATCACATTACAATTCTCATATTCAAGCAAAGACCATGGCCGAATGCACATATGACCTCATAACAAAAATATTGAACCTTTGGTTGCCCAATTAGCTTAACATCCATCAAATTTTTAAATCAAGAAGCTCACCTCATCTATAATCAACTCTCAATGCCCTAAGGCATCAAAAACAACATCAAAGAAATACAACCATCCATGGCCGAATGTCCTAGCCGAATTGTTTTAACCATGAGTAACATAACAAGCATAGATCGTGTTTATGGATATACCGTGGCCGATTCAAGCTAATCACCTCCAAAATCATCAACCATTTTCGTTGCATATAACATATATAAACATGAATAAGTTTCATATAATCCCTTAACACATTAATTTCTTTCATCAACAACCTTTTCCTTGAACACTTTCTCATGACCGATTGCTCATGTTATCAACAAGATTCAAAGTTTAAACATGGGCTATTTAAAACATGCATGCATCTCAAAGACAACATCAAACATACCTTAGTCTAACCACCACCATAGCCGATTTTTCTCAAGCCTTTTTCCCCTTCCTTTCTTTCCTCTATTCGGCCAAGGATGTTCAAGAATGAACTCTTTTTTTTTTGTTTTCTTTCTTCAATTCACGGCAACAAGGGGGGGTGAGACCATGTACTTTTTTTTTTTCTCCATCACCCTTCTTTCATTATTTAATCACCATGCTTATTATTTTATTATTCTTAACATGCATCACTAGCATAACATGTTGGAGACATGTTTCCACCTATAGCATGGCCGGCCACTACATATTAGGGAGGGGGAATTTGACATGCAAGTCCCCTTTTTCTTCCACATGCACTAATAGGTCCTCATGCATTGACCTATCACATTTTAAAATTTTCTCATATAAGTCCTATTGACTAAATTCACATGCAATCGACTAAATCGAAGCTTGAAATTTTTACACATTCATGATTACATATTCTAGACAATAAACATCACATTCAAACCTTTCGGTGACTCGGTTTAGCGGTCCCGAAACCACTTCCCGGCTAGGGTCAATTTTGGGCTGTCACAACTCTCCCTCACTTAAGAAATTTTCGTCCTCGAAAATCTTACCAGTAAATAGGTTTGGATATCGTTCCTTCATCGAGCTCTCGGGTTCCCAGGTTGCTTCCTCGATCCCGTGTTTGAGCCACAACACCTTAACCAACGGAACCCTTTTGTTTCGCAACTCTTTCACCTCACGAGCTAGGATACGTATCGGTTCTTCTTCATAACTCATATCGGCTTGAATTTCAACCTCTGATGGGCTAATTATATGCGACGGATCAGATCGATAGCGTCGAAGCATCGAAACATGAAAGACATCGTGAATCTTTTCAAGCTCAGGGGGCAAAATCAATCTATACGCAACTGGCCCCACTCGTTCGGAGATTTCGTACGGCCCAATGAATCTCGGGCTCAACTTGCCCTTACGGCCAAACCTAAGTACCTTTTCCAAGGCGAAACTTTAAGGAACACTTTATCTCCCACCTGATATTCAATGTCCTTCCGTTTCAGATCCGCATACGATTTCTGACGATCTGTGGCTGCCTTCAAACTTTCACGGATTACTTTTACTTTCTGTTCAGCATCTTTAATCAAATCAACTCCGAAAATTTTACTTTCACCAAGCTCGGTCCAAAACAATGGTGTACGGCATTTACGACCGTACAAAGCCTCGTAAGGTGCCATCTTAATACTTGATTGAAAACTATTGTTGTAAGCGAATTCAATCAAAGGTACATACCGTTCCCATGAACCACTAAACTCAAGGATGCAGCATCTCAGCATATCCTCGAGTATCTGAATTATCCGCTCGGATTGACCATCGGTTTGGGGATGAAAAGCGGTGCTAAAATGCAGCTGGGTACCCAAAGCTTCTTGCAATTTCTTCCAAAATCGCGAGGTGAATCTCGGATCTCTATCCGACACGATAGAAATAGGTACTCCATGTAATCTCACAATCTGAGAAACATACAACTCGGCTAGTTTATCCAATGAGAAATCCGTACGCACGGGGATAAAGTGAGCCGACTTAGTCAGCCTATCAACAACAACCCAAATCGCATCCTTCTTACTTGCGGACAATGGCAGTCCGGACACAAAGTCCATTGTGACTCGGTCCCATTTCCACTCGGGTATCATGATCGGCTGAAGTAACCCTGAAGGCACTTGATGTTCCGCTTTCACTTGCTGACATATTAAACATCTCGAAACAAAGTCGGAGATGTCTCGCTTCATACCATGCCACCAAAATCGACGTTTCAAGTCGTTGTACATTTTCGTGCTCCCCGGGTGAATTGACATTCGGCTACAATGGGCTTCGTTCAGGATCATCGGAATGAGTTCCGAATTCCTTGGAACGCACAAACGACTTCTAAACCTCAAACAACCATCATCATCAATCTGAAACTCTGATTCCTTGTTTGGAACACACTCAGCTCGTTTTGCAACTAATTCATCATCGACTTTCTGAGCTTCATGAATTTGATGAGTCAATAATGGTTTGGCTTTTAATTCAGCTACTAACACATTGTCAGGTAGAACAGACAAGTGTACATTCATCGCTCGCAAAGCAAACAGTGATTTCCGGCTTAAGGCGTCCGCAACCACATTAGCCTTTCCCGGGTGGTAATCAATGACAAGCTCATAATCCTTCAACAATTCAAGCCAACGTCTTTGTCGCAGATTCAAGTCCCGTTGAGTCATCAAATATTTGAGACTTTTGTGATCCGAAAACACATGGCACTTCTCACCAAACAAATAATGTCGCCATATTTTCAATGCAAACACAATGGCGGCTAGTTCGAGATCATGGGTCGGATAATTTCTCTCGTGTGGCTTCAATTGTCTCGACGCATAGGCCACAACTCGACCTTCTTGCATCAATACACAACCCAACCCGAGTAGGGATGCGTCACTATAAACGACAAACTCTTTACCCGATTCGGGTTGCACCAAAATTGGAGCTTTAGTCAGATGAGTTTTCAGTTGATCGAAGCTTTTCTGACATTTCTCCGTCCATTCGAACTTAACATCCTTCTGAAGTAGCTTCGTCATTGGTGTGGCTATCATCGAGAAACCTTTGACAAATCGTCGGTAATAACCGGCGAGCCCTAGAAAGCTCCGGACTTCGGTAACGTTTCTCGGAGGCTTCCAGTTAAGTATGGCTGAAATTTTGCTCGGGTCAACCCGAATACCCGATGCGGATACCACATGACCCAAGAAGCTAACCTCTCTTAGCCAGAACTCACACTTACTGAACTTAGCATATAACTGCTTATCCCGCAAAATTTGCATCACTAGCCTCAGATGCTCAGCATGTTCGGCCTCATCTCTTGAATAGACCAAGATGTCATCAATAAACACAACTACGAACCGATCCAAGTACGGCCTAAAGATCCGATTCATCAAATCCATAAACACCGCAGGGGCATTAGTGAGCCCAAACGGCATCACTAAGAACTCATAGTGACCGTACCTCGTTCTGAAAGCAGTTTTGGGTACGTCCGAATCTCGAATCCGTAACTGATAATAACCCGATCTCAAATCTATCTTTGAAAACACCGATGCTCCCTTTAATTGATCGAACAGATCATCTATACGCGGTAACGGATACTTATTCTTTATCGTCACTTTATTCAGTTGACGATAGTCAATGCACAACCTCATGGTTCCGTCCTTCTTTTTCACGAACAATACTGGTGCACCCCAAGGCGAGAAACTCGGTCGAGCGAAACCTCTATCCGTCAATTCTTGCAACTGAGCTTTCAACTCTTTTAACTCAGTTAGTGCCATACGATACGGAGCGATCGAAATTGGCGTAGTTCCAGGTACAAGCTCAATTCCAAACTCTACTTCCCGAACAGGTGGCAAACCCGGTAACTCTTCAGGAAAAACATCCGGGTATTCACAAACCACCGGCACCGATTCGGGTTTCTTTTCTAACTCCTTGTCATCAAGTACATACGCGAGGTATGCTTCGCACCCTTTCCTTACATATTTCTGGGCCAACATTGCTGATATTACAGCTGGCAACCCCCTTAAGTCCGCAGACTCAACTCGGATTATTTCGTTATTTGCGCACCTCAAATCGATAGTCTTGCTTTTGCAATTCACAACCGCATCATGCGCGGTTAACCAATCCAAACCAAGAATAACATCAAACTCGTCGAACGGCAAAAGCATCAAATCAGCCGGAAAACAGGATTCTCGGATTAATAGAGGGCATCTCTTACACACTTTATCAACAAGTACGCATTGACCCAAAGGGTTTGATACTCGAATTACGAGCTCAGTAGACTCAACAGGTAGAGTCTTACTGGTTGCTAAGGTTTCGCATACATATGAATGAGTAGAACCAGGGTCAATCAATGCAATCACATTAGTATCAAAGAGAGTGAAGGTACCAGTGATGACGTCGGGGGAGGATGCCTCCTCTCGTGCGCGAATGGCATATGCTCTAGCAGGAGCACGGTTCTCGGCGCGATCGGCCGTATCAGAAGCCCCCTCTGACTACCACCCCTGCCTCCAAAAATTCTCGGTGGTCTACCTCTAGATGTCACTCCACTAGGTCTTGCACCTTGAATCTTATTCTTCTCATCCAGCTCCGTGCAATCTCTAATGAAGTGGTCCTTCGAACCGCATCCGTAACAGGCCCTGTTAGTAGACTTGCCCCAACATTCACCTAGGTGTCGTCTTCCACATTGGGGACATTCAGGTTTCTCGTGCCGATTATTGCCCACACTAGCTACCGAAGTAGCTCGGGAGCCCATCGATGGTCTTGCCCTGATGGAAATTCCCGTAGTCGCCCTCGACTTACTAATGTCCTCCCTGAACTTCTTCACAGCTGAGAATGGAGCTTTACCCGTCGATCTTTTACGATAATCTCTAGCTTCAAATTCAGCCTTCCTCTTCTCCTTTCCAAGTTCCTCCGCCTTGCAGGCTCGTTCGACTAGTGTTACGAATTCCTTTATTTCCAGAATACCCATTAGTAGCTTTAAATCTTCGTTCAATCCTTCCTCAAATCTTTTGCACATAGCAACCTCATCAGCTACGCACTCCCGGGCATACCTACTAAGTCTTACGAATTCATGTTCGTATTCAGATACAGTCATACGGCCTTGCTTGAGTTCCAAGAACTCCTTACGCTTCTGGTCAATGAACCGTTGGCTAATAAATTTCTTCCGAAATTCCGTTTGAAAGAAGTCCCAAGTTACTCGCTCGTTCGGGACTATGGAAATCAATGTCCTCCACCAATAGTAGGCTGAGTCTCGCAACAAAGATACAGCACATTTTAGACATTCATCGGGTGTGCATGACAATTCATCGAACACCCGAATGGTGTTATCAAGCCAGAACTCGGCCCTTTCGGCATCATCAGTTACTATGGCCTTGAACTCCTCGGCCCCACGCTTCCTAATCAAGTCTACAGGTAGCTTACTCAGCCTCACAGGATCAGCGACTGACGGCCTTACAGGCTCTTGGGGTGGGTTATTCAAATTTGGGAATTGTTGGACAGCCGGGTTGGCTCGGGCATATTGCGCGACCCACTCATTCATCATGGTAAAGAAGGCTTGTTTAGCCCCCTCACCTTGATTATTCGCAGATGACTGGGGTTCAACAGGCGGCGTCCCTTGTGCAGGAGCAGCCGCTACGCTCTCAACGTCATCCGCTAGGGTTCTTTCTTCACCGGGATCCATTTACTAATCAAGACAAAAACATTTCAACCGTCAGAAGTCATCACCCTTTTAAACATTAACATTATGGCATGTATAGCTAGACTCATACGTGCTATGGAAGTCCTAGAACCGACTAAACCATAGCTCTGATACCAATAAAATGTAACACCCCGAACCCGAAACCGTCATCGGGGTCGAACACGAGGTGTTGACTGGCTTTACCCTCTTACAAAATTTATTTTCCAGACACTGCCCAATCTGTGTACTAGTCGTTTTAAAATTCATATCTTGAGTTTCGTAACTCGAAAATCAGTTTCGTAATTTTTCCCAGAAACTAGACTCATGTGCCCATCTATGTATTTTTTCTAGAATTTTTGGTTGGGCCAATTAGTACAGTTTATTAGTCAAAGTTCCCCAAGTTGCAGGGGTCGACTACACTGACCTTTGCCCATTACGACTGGGATATCTCCCTGCACGGGGCTTCAATACTGTTGCCGTTTGTTTCTATGGAAACTAGACTCAGAGAGGAATCTGCACATATATGGTACGACCCCTAATTATCTCTGGTTAATTTATAATGAATTTCCAAAGTTGGAGCAGGGAATCCAGAAACCGTTCTGGCCCTGTCCCACTAAAATCTGATTATCTCTTAATATACTGCCCATATGATCTTTTCGTTACTTCCTCATGAAAACAGACTCATCGAGCTTCGATTACATAATTTATTCATCAATTAATTCCACTCCTACTATTTTTAGTGATTTTTCAATCTCATGACACTGCTGCTGCCAGCATCTGTTACGAAAGTAACTAGGTCCATTTCATGCCTACCCTCGATCCAACTCAATCGAACATTCGTGCCATTTTCGCATGGCTTAAAGTTTACATGCCATAATTCAAACACAACATACTAGCTTATACATGCCAAAATGATCTTCTAAGCACACTAAGAAGAAAGTACCAAAACTAGCTATCTGGTGTGATGACTTCGTTGACGGCCCGACCCCGCAAAAATTGATGAGTCCAAGCAACCTATAATGGGTGACAAGGAAACACCGGGTGAGTTTATAACTCAGTAAGTCATAAGCAATGCTCTACTATACATCAATAACATTATCACAAGAGGAATAAAATGGAATGAGACAATTTACTCCATCCATACCGAACCATACCATAGTTCCACCAACCTACCGATTCAATTTCATATCAATTCATGCCTTCACAATTCATATACTCATCAATAGGACATTGAAGCATTTTCATAAATCCATTTATTTTCGTTACAATCAAACCACAAAACGGCCTTTCACCCATCCTACGATAAATTTTTATGTACGTGACTTCAAGTATAGTTGTCACATAGGTTCAACTTACCGAGCTCAACACCAAGTATACGCATAGCACATATTAGCCATGTCCTCAAGACACTTACCCGATCCGCTGTCCGCGATCAGCTCAATAGTGTCGCACACATAGTGTCCATAATGATTCACGAATGTATATTGAGCCCGCACACTCAGTGCTATATAATCAACTCGCACATTTAGTGCCACGTAATCAAATCGCACACTTAGTGCTACATAGTCAAACCCGCACACTTAGTGCCGCATGGTCAATTCGCACACTTAGTGCATCATATTCATTTCGCACACTTAGTGCAACAAAGTAGAATCGCACACTTAGTGCTGTACAATTTAATCCCGCGCACTTAGCACCAATCTCATGGTCATAAATGGTTATCCCGCACATTTAGTGCCGAGATCAACAACTCATTACATCTCACCTCATTTATTTCATTCAACAATTTCATCATCACATACGTACATGCATATATATATGTACATTTATTCATTCCATTCAGCATCAATACACAACATTATGACCATTGAAATAATACCAACTACATGCTTAATGACTTACCTCGTGTTGGGTAAGACGGTTCCAACTCGGCTACTCGATAACCTTTTCTTTGCCTTTGCTCGATTCACCTCCTTTAGCTCCTTGAGCTATATCAATAATTTAACTAGTTTAACCACCTTGCTAAATATTTACAATCCAATCTCACATGTATATGTATGTTAGTATATTCGGCTAATAATCTCATGCAACTACCAAAGCCGAATCAACTAAATATACTTATGTATACACACATATATCATCATCGAAATCACCTAAGCTTAGACATCGATTTTTAATTTCAAGTAAGTTGCCGAATGCAACCTTACTAATTTCTCATGGATTCAATATACCATTACCATGAAATCAACAACCAAATTCATAGACAATTTAGGAAAATCACATTACAATTCTCATATTCAAGCAAAGACCATGGCCGAATGCACATATGACCTCATAACAAAAATATTGAACCTTTGGTTGCCCAATTAGCTTAACATCCATCAAATTTTTAAATCAAGAAGCTCACCTCATCTATAATCAACTCTCAATGCCCTAAGGCATCAAAAACAACATCAAAGAAATACAACCATCCATGGCCGAATGTCCTAGCCGAATTGTTTTAACCATGAGTAACATAACAAGCATAGATCGTGTTTATGGATATACCGTGGCCGATTCAAGCTAATCACCTCCAAAATCATCAACCATTTTCGTTGCATATAACATATATAAACATGAATAAGTTTCATATAATCCCTTAACACATTAATTTCTTTCATCAACAACCTTTTCCTTGAACACTTTCTCATGACCGATTGCTCATGTTATCAACAAGATTCAAAGTTTAAACATGGGCTATTTAAAACATGCATGCATCTCAAAGACAACATCAAACATACCTTAGTCTAACCACCACCATAGCCGATTTTTCTCAAGCCTTTTTCCCCTTCCTTTCTTTCCTCTATTCGGCCAAGGATGTTCAAGAATGAACTCTTTTTTTTTGTTTTCTTTCTTCAATTCACGGCAACAAGGGGGGGGTGAGACCATGTACTTTTTTTTTTTCTCCATCACCCTTCTTTCATTATTTAATCACCATGCTTATTATTTTATTATTCTTAACATGCATCACTAGCATAACATGTTGGAGACATGTTTCCACCTATAGCATGGCCGGCCACTACATATTAGGGAGGGGGAATTTGACATGCAAGTCCCCTTTTTCTTCCACATGCACTAATAGGTCCTCATGCATTGACCTATCACATTTTAAAATTTTCTCATATAAGTCCTATTGACTAAATTCACATGCAATCGACTAAATCGAAGCTTGAAATTTTTACACATTCATGATTACATATTCTAGACAATAAACATCACATTCAAACCTTTCGGTGACTCGGTTTAGCGGTCCCGAAACCACTTCCCGGCTAGGGTCAATTTTGGGCTGTCACAGTTCAAATGGTCAGAAAAGTGTCAGAAAAGTTTTGATCAGTTGAAATCCCTTTTAACCGAAGCTCTAGTGCTAGTTCAGCCAGAATTGGGCAAAGAATTTGTTATCTATAGTGATGCATCTTTAAATAGTTTGGGTTGTGTGTTAATGCAAGAAGGCAAAGTCATAGCTTATACCTTGAGACAGTTAAAACCGCATGAAAAGAATTATCTGACGCACGATCTAGAATTGACAGCTATTGTGTTTGCATTGAAGATATGGCGTCACTATTTGTTCGGTGCACTACATCAGAATAGGTTTTTAACGGCGTTTTTAGCGGCATTTGGATAAAAAATACAGCTAAAGATCGAGCATTAACAGCGCTTCTTGAAAAATACTACTATAGATCGAGCATTAGTGGCGCTTTTTGAAAAACACCGCTATAGATCGAGCATTAGCGGCGCTTTTCAAAAAACACCGCTATAGATCGACTATTAGTGGCGCTTTCTGTAAAACGCCGTAAAAAAATTAAGCACAACGCCGTCGTTTTATGTTGAGCTTTAGTGTATTAGCGGCACTTTTTGAAAAACACCGCTATAGATCAACCATTAGCGGCGCTTTTTGAAAAATGCCGCAAAAAAATTAAGCACAACACCGTCTTTGAGCTTTAGTGGCATTAGCGGCACTTTTTGAAAAGCGCCGCTATAGATCGAGCTTTAGCGATGCTTTGTCAAAAATGCCGAAAAATAATTATCTATCTATTTATTATTTAACCGATTTATTTATATTAATTAAAATACAATTTATTTTTAATTGAATATTTAAATTCTTCAGAAAAAAATAATGACACGTAAAAAATTTGAAAGTAAAAACATAGAAAATATTTGTTAAAAGTGAAAAAAAGTTATTTATCATTATAGTTTAGGGTTTATGGTATATATTTTAGGGTTTAAGGTTTAGAAGTTAGTATTTTAAGGATTATGGGTTTAGGGATTCTGGTTTATAGTTTTAGGGTTGAGGTTTAAGGGTCAAGGGTTATGGGTTTAGGGTCTATAGGTTTATGGGTTATGTTTTATGATTTAGGGTTTAAGGGATAAGGGTTAGGAGTTTAGGGTTTAGAGTAATAAGTGTTTTTTAATTTATATATTAAGTAATTTCTTATATAATTGTAAAAGAGATAATATTAATTTTAATATATTAAAATTATGATTATAGTTTAAATTATTTAAGAGATAATAGATAAAATTTATATATTAAATGGTTTAGGATTTAAGGTTTACTTGAGATTTGTTAAATGATGAAATTTTATACAATCAATTAATGCTTTTATATTTAAAAATATTTAATCTAAACCATTTGATATATTTAAATATTAGATTTAAAAAAATTGATAAATAAATAAAATAACAGATTGATATGGATAGGTAACTATCTATTTTGGATAGGGCCAAATTATAACAAATAAAAATGAAATACAAAAACTAAAATCATTCCACATCGAACATCTAGCAAAATAGTTATTTTTAGTTTGGAAGAAATATCTCTAATAAAATGAAGATTAGATCGGAAAAGAATAATATAAAATCATGATTAACATCTCAATCTTTAATAGAAATTTGATATGTGAGAGATTGATTGCTTACATTGGATAATTCTAACTTAATAATTAATTACAACCATTTAATCATTTATTTTCTTATTAAAATATATGATATTTATTTTGAGTAGTACTTGTTTTTTTTTTATAAAAATCCAATTTGTAAAAAATAATAATAAATGTTTTATAAAATCATGTAATTAATAATTTTTAGCAGACAAAATAAAGGATTTTTAGTAGAGCAAAACGGTGTCGTTTTGTTCAAAATGAAATAAATTTTCATGGCTTTTTTATGAAAAACACCGCAAAAAATAAGCAATAGCGGCGTTTTTTAAAAAAAACGCCACAAAAAATTAATTTACTTTAAAAATCGCACCCTTTTATCCCCAAATTTCCCCACCCCTGAAACCCCTAATTTTCCCCCTAAAATCATTTTTTTACCTTCATCTTAACCAAATTCACATTTCAAATTTCCTTCTGTCATTGATTTTTATGTGTTTTTTTTATTTTAACTCTCTCTGCAACATAAATTAGTTAAAGCTACAACCTTTATACCCAAATAAAAGATTTTGATTTTAAAAAAAGCATCAGTCTTTGTTCTTTGTGTATAAATCATGAGATTTGTTTGGTTTCTAAGAAAATATTTTATTTGTGTTTGGAAGATTTTCTTCACCATTTTAGAGGGTGTCTCTGTTTTTCTTTCTTTCGTTTTATCTACAATCAAGTGGTTTTGAAATTTTGATTTAAAGAGTTACCCAATTGGATACGCAATCGTTGACTCTTTATAAAGTCTTAATTCCACCTCTTCATTTCATTTTCTTGAGAAAATGTTGGACTTGACGGAAAATCCCAAGTTGGTAAGTATAATCTCTCTAGGTTTTTTTTCAATTTCCCCCTTATTTACTGTTCAATAGTTTTTTTTTTCATTATCATAATCAATCGTTTCATTTCTAATATGAATCCTAGAAAAAAAATTTATCTTCGAATTTGGGGATATGATTTGGCATCTTCCAATGAGATTTCAACACAAAAAATATTGGTTTCGGATCATATAAGTCGGTTTCAATACACAGCTGATAAACCTGATAGCTTTGCTATCGACATGGATAGTTTCTCTGATGGAGGACTCAATAAAGAAATCAATCAAAACCCAAGAATCACAGTAAGTTTACTTTTTTTTTTATGAGAAAATTTTCAAAATCTTGCAATACCTCTGCAAGCAGGTGTGGCCTTTTCTGGGCTATATTTCGTTTTATTTCATGCTTTCTGGTTTAGGAACAATTGGTCTTATGGTGTACAGATGAATAAGATGTGGGCAAGTTGCCTTTGTGCTCAAGTGATAAAATTAAGTTATTAGCATTGGCTATAGCTGCATTTATCAAATAAAGTTAGCATAGAAAACTGATTGTTTCAGTCTTTCATTGCAGTTCATGTCATTTTTCTAATATTCAGTATGCATATTGAACAAACAATCATCAACCAATCTCCAAATTCCTATTTCCTATACATATACTTTCTAGTTTAAATCCGATTTTCTAGGTACAAAAATGGAGGAGCCCTGAATAATAGTCTTATTTCTATTACACCACTATTTTAATCTATTGTCCTTAAATGTTAGTTTTATCCTTTTTCTTATCTAATATAATAGTTAAGCATATTTAGTGGGAGATAGCCCTTGGTTGTAAGCATGTATTGGGGGATAGTGCTTGCTGATAGGATATTATTCAGGATTAGATATTCTGAGAAGTTCATCTTTTACTTGCCCTTTTATTTTATTTTTATTTTCTCTGTCTAACTTATTTGATGTTATGGGCAGGTTTCTACACTGATCACTTCAGCTTTTAGTCATATTGATATTGAGCACATTGTGTCTAACATGATTGGACTTTATTTCTTTGGATATAATGTATGATTGTTGAAATCTTTTATTGCGGTTGCTACTTCTTTTCTTATTAGTTTTTAGGTCTTACAAATTGCTTCTTTTCGATCTTTAAGTAATGATATCTACCTTGAGTACTTAGTGCTTTTTTAACTTCTTTGTATGCAAATAATTGAGAGTCAAATATTTATTCTAGAATTTATAAATTGATTAGAAACTTGCATCGTTTTATAAAACATGGTTTGTGTCGGCTCAATCCCAACAGTGTAATAAGCTGTATACTTTGTAATATTAACATTTCCCTCACTACCTTTTAATCTAGTGTGACTAATGTACCGCATTATTATTTGTCTCTGAAAGTCCTTCTACCTTTACATTGTAAGAGAAAACTTATGTTAAAGAGAGTACTGTTTCAAACTACCTAATCAGGATCAGTTATCCAATCTAATATCCATCATCCTTGCCTTGAGATTGTGATGCCCAAACTGGATACTAGGAAAGCAGAATCATCGTTTTATAGTCTAACACTGAAACTTGTTGCATCTCAATGCTTTAGTATGAAATTCAATATATTTCCTTCTTTCTAATTTACGACATAAGCATCATGGCATGTCATTTCTATGTTACTCTCGTGACTTGGGGGATTTAATTCATGTTACAACCAAGATTGCTATATTTTGATTTTTTTTGTTTTTGTATGCTCTGTCTTCATTGTTTTTCCTCCTAGTACTTTGCTCCTTTATTATCTCCTTTAATCACCAACCATTTTAATTTCTTTGTTTATTACTTTGCATTGTGCAGATTGGAAGAATATTTGGACCTGAATATTTGCTGAGGTTGTTTCTAGCTGGGGTAATGGGTTGTTCAGTGTTTTAATTGGTGCACCATGCATTTTTAGCTAAGGTACCAAGATGCTGCAAGAAATATCTGAATTCCTACCCTCTCTCACTTGGGATGGTAACAAATAGTAGTTGCTTTGACTAATCTCAAAATCCCCTGCTTGGTCGTGGGGATAGAAAGAAACATGGTGCTAATAAGTGTCAAATGTGTTTGTGAACCCACATTACATGGAGGGACTGGGGTTGCTCTGAGAAGGTTTTGTTTAACCTTCATGGTTTTCTTGAAGAGACCATCTCACTTGGTCCATCTTCCTCTTTTAGCTGTTTCTGTCTCTGGAAATCGAGATTTTATTTTCAATATGTTAGGAATGCATTGTGTCCATTTCCAAATTTTATTGATCACTAAAAGCTCTTTGCATTTAATTTTTATATGATCTTTTTCTCTGATTTTATCTACTGAAGAACCTCCTAAAAATGTTAGCTGATTTTGATGTCTTAAATTTTGCAGTCATTGATGCTTATCATTCCTGACAAACAAGACATCTATACTATGACAGCCCTAAAATGACCCTAGTCGGAAAGCAGTTTCGGGACTGCTAAACCGAGTCACCAAATTATTTGAATGTGATATTATTGTCTAAAATATGTGATTATGAAGGTGTGAAAGTTTTAGGCTTCGATTTAGTAAATTGCATGTGAATTTAGTCAAAAGGACTTATGGGTGACATTTTTGAAATGTGATAGGCTAATCTACAAGGACCTAATAGTGCATGTAATCAAAAGGGAGGACTTGCATGTCAATTTTCCCCCCTAATATGTAGTGGCCGGCCATGAGCATGGGTGGACAAGATGTTATGGCTAAAAACATGTCATAAACATGTTGGGGTAGTGCATTATGTAAGGATTCATAAAATAAAGAGCATGGGTGGACAAGATGTTATGGCTAAAAACATGTCATAGACATGTTGTGTTGGTGCATCATGGGAGGAAACAATAAAATAAAGTTAGTAATAAAGAAATGGAGAAAGAAAAAAAAAGAGAAAATATTAAGAATGATAAAACATGAGGTGAGTGGGAGGAGAGACCAAAGTTGTCTCCCCCTTTACTCCCCATTGCCGTGACTAGAGAAAGGGGAGGAAAAACAAAATTCTTTCTTTGTTGTTCAACATGGCCGAATAGAAGAAACAAAGGAGGGGAAGAATTTTTGGTCACTTGAGTCATTAAAAAGGTTAGTATATTATGTCAAATTGTGAAATTTTAACTTGTTTTAGGTAAATAATCATGGTTCTTACTTAGCCCATGCTAAAATTTGTAATTTTGATGGATGATTGGAGCATTCGGCTAGGGTATAAAGGAAGGGATTTTGATTGTTTCATCTAAGTATTGATGATGAATGTGTTATGGAAAGAAATCGGTCTTCCTAAGAATATGATTTGTGAATGTTTATATTAGTAATAGCCGAAATTAAAGAGGTTTGATGTCTTGAACAAATGTTGATTATATGATTCGAAAATGAGATATGTTAATGATGAAGTATAATCGGCCATGGAAGTAGCCCATTTTGGAAGTGTGATTTGTGGTATATTTTTTTTGTGGTTGATTATAAAAATTTGGCTTAAGTGAGGTAATTGGTAAAAGATGTGTTTATGATGTAATACATATGTTCTCATAAGCTAAGTTATGTATATGTGATATCTTGCATATTGGTTGTTAAGGTAAGGTTTGAGATATTAACGTATGAATATGTTTTGTTTGTGGTTCGGCAACTAATGGTTAAGTTGTTAAGTTACATGCTTGAGTTTAAAATGTGCCTTATATGTGGTTTATGAATTTGGTAAATGATAGATTGATATTTTGGATATTTCATTAGTCAAGTGATATTGTAAGTGTGGTATTATTTGATTCGGCACTTATGTGTAAAATTGGTAGTTATTATTTTGGTAAAATGTGCAAAATTTGGTAAGACCAAATTTTATACTTAAGCTTAAGTGAAGTTGTTAATGCTGTATATATATATTAACGATTAATAAATCATGTGGTTTGGCTTGACTTAGTAAATAGTGAAGAAATGCATATTTATACATAGTGTTTATGAAAGGTAGTTTTATAAATGTGATATGAGTATTTCGTTTGTAAATGAGTAGTAAATATGTTAAGAATGGTTCTAAAATGTATATGGATGCCGTGTGATTGTGTTTGATTGGGAAGTAAATTGTTTGATTTAGCTCAAGAGCTTAGAGGATCAAAGTTGGATAGGGGAAAAGAGAAAGTAAACGAATAGCCGTGGATATCTAATCGTCGACCACTTCCGAGGTAAGTTTTAAGTGATTAAACGTTGAGTAAATTCAATCATAATAGGACATAATGAGTTGATTTAATAAGGTATGATGTGGCCATGATATGTCTTAAACTCAAATGGTAAGTTCATAAGTGTTTGGACTTGGAAATTTAAGAGCAAATTGTAATAATTTGCTTTGGACAGCAGCAGTAACGTGATTTCAGAAAATCACTATAAATTGTTGGTGTGGAATTATAGGCTGAATAAAATATGTAATCAAGGCTTAATTAGTCTAGTTTCTTATAAAAGAGACCTTGTGAGCAAAGAAATTTCCTATAAAGAGATATTTAAAGTTGTGTGAGACGGTGTTAGAATGACTCCGAAATCCCCTATTCTGTATTTAGAAAATCATTATAAATTGTACAAAAATGGTTATAAGATAAAATTTATATGCTTAGACTCCTTAATGAGTCTAGTTTCAAATGAAATCAAATACAACACATTTTGAATTCTGTAAAATGAGAAATTTGATTCGTAGTGAAGAGTGGTCAGATTAGTCAAACAGTGAAACAGGGGAAACTTTAAGAAAAATCTGGTATTGATTGGCCAAACCTAAAATTCTGGAAATTATATGGGTGGAAGATATACGAGTCTATATTCAGGAAAAATTAACGGCAAGTGATTTGGAGTTTTGTAGCTCCGGTTATAAATAATTTAGTGACCATTGCTCAGGAAAACAGCTCGTAGTGAATATGTGATTTTGTTGTAAACATGGATAAAACTTGTTTTAGTTGCTCATAAGCTATTGATTAAACCCATACTTGAATTCTAAATCGTGATATTGTAAGCTTATGAGTATTCGAATATGAAATGATAGTATGGCGTAAAATTGAATTATTCATTGGAAAGTGATGGATGTAGATTCGGCCAAGACCAAGTCTGTACATGATAGTATATGTGGTATGTGAAGTATATTTGAATAAATGTGAAAGTGTATATATATGTGATAAGGCCTAATGGCCGATGTGATGAATGTGAAAGTGTATATATGTGATAAGGCGAATGGCCAATGTGATGAATGTGAAAGTGTATATATATGTGATAAGGCCTAATGGCCGATGTGATTAATGTGAAATTGTATATATGTGATAAGGCCGAATGGCCAATGTGATGAATGTGAAAGTGTATATATATGTGATAAGGCCTAATGGCCGATGTCATGAATGTGAAATTGTTTATATGTGATAAGGCCTAATAGCCGATGTGATGAATGTGAAAGTGTATATATGTGATAAGGCCTAATGCCGATGTGATGAATGTGAAAGTGTATATATGTGATAAGGCCTAATGGCCGATGTGATGAATGTGAAAGTGTATATATGTGATAAGGCCTAATGGCCGATGTGATGAATGTGAAAGTGTATATATGCGACAGGGCCGAGTGGCCAACGTGATGGATGTGAAAGTGTATAAATGTGATAAGTCCCGAAGGGCATTTGTGTCAGTACTATATCCGGGTTAAAACCCCGCAGGCTTTATGCGAGAATATTATCACTGATTAATGTCCGTAAGCTTCGTGCTCGTACTATATCCGAGCTCTAAAGACCCGATGACTACGTGTGGAGATTATGTCCGGGTAAGACCCGATGACTACGTGTGGAGATTTTGTCCGGGTAAGACCCGATAACTTCATGTGGAGATTTCGTCTGAGCTAAAGGTCTCACCGATAATCCGAGTAGAGGTTAAAGCTATAAGACTTCGTAATAAGAATTGCTTATAAATATATTCAATGCGAAAGGTTAAACAGGTATGTACTCCAAGTTTATATGTGAGCTTGATTTGAACTAAATCATAAGGTAGTTATGTGATGCATACGAGAGCAATCTATGAGATATTCCTATGATTATGTGACATCGGATCAGTGTGAGAGGTTATGTGAAATCATACAATAGATCTATGTCACATGAGCTCACTTTTATGTGAAGGTTTATCTGCCTATTGTATATGATGAGATGTGCATATTCGGTAAAGGGATGGTATGCCTGAAGGAAGAGGGAAAAAAAATACGAACAACTATGTTATGATTTGATTGTTATCTGTTGACACTGCTTAAAACTTACTAAGCATTATAATGCTTACTCCGTTTATTTTGTTTTCTCTGTTTTATAGATCTCATTGCGAAGCTACAGGCTCGGGGATCGTCAGCAACTAGTCACACTATCACTATCCACTGTTTGGTACTGCTATGTTTTGGATTATCTTATGGCATGTATAAAATAGACTAGTGGCGGAAGAATATTTTGGTTAATGTATATAAGCCATGCGAAAATGGCATCTTTTGAATGTTTACTTAGAGAAGTTTAAATTTTATCCCTGGCTGTGCTTGGTACTTATCTAAATGAATGACCTTTGTTTCAAGAGAAAGTTCAAAATTTTACGGTTCTGACATGAGTTACAAGCCCGGTAATGCCCCTTACCTATTCCGGCGACGGTCACGGGATAGGGGTGTTACATTTTATTGGTATCAGAGCTACGGTTTAGTCGATTCTAGGACTAACGTAGCACGCGTGAGTCTATTTATACATGCCATAAAGTGATAAAATGATAGTGTGATGATTTTTGACTATTAAAATGTGTTTGCTGTATTGTAATGAATCTTGATCCCGATCGAGCTGTAGCAAGCTTCTGAATATGAGAATCTTCGATATAACTTCACTTAGATATGCCTAAATCATTAAGTTGATCAGGTACGTATCATGTACTCGTATTTGAATTTCGATTTGGATTGAATTATAGGGGTATAAGTGATGCAATTTTGAAAGAGTGTTATGACTATAAATGTGATTTTTGTATGTGGCTATGGAACTGGAAGTTGAATGGTCGATAAGCATGTTGTGTTTGTATTCAAGTAATGTAAATGATATACTAATGTGTAATGCTATATGTGTATATGTACATGAGAATTGAGAGTGAAATGTCTGGGCTAAATTTCGAAGAGCATTCGTGCTAGTGATGTATCCGGACTAAGTTCCGAAGAGCATTCATGCTAGTGATGTATTCGGACTAAGTTCCGAAGAGCATTCGTGCTAGTGATGTATCCGGACTAAGTTCCGAAGAGCATTCGTGCTAGTGATATATCCGTGCTAAACCCCGAAGAGCATTTGTGCTGGTGTTATATTCGGGCTAGGTCCCGAAGAGCAATCATGCTGGTGACGTGTATTCGGGCCTTCGTGCCTAGTAGGCTTCGTGCCGGTAATTTGAGCAAAGTTTAAGTGTTCATTACTATACGAATTCAAATTTAAATGAGATGATATGTTTAAAAGTGTACATACATGATGTTTATAGACTTGGTTAAGTCATTTCAATGTGTAATAACGAATGAATAAGAGCACTATGTGTGTGAATGATTAGAGGCACTGTGTGTGTGCGAATTCCTTTAACCGAGCACTATGAGTGCGAGATCGGTCAGTGGGCACTAAGTGTGTGAAGTGGAATTCATGTAAGACCTCGTCTGGGACGAAGGCATTGATTTGAGATAGTGTGTAAGACCATGTCTGGGACATGGCATCTGCTCGATATGTGAGAATATGTAAGACCATATCTAGGATATGGCATTGTAAGAGCTATATGTGCTTAATGAGTATCCGTGATGATTTCGAATGATTCAACAGGTATATTTAAGATGATAAATTAAGTAAGATCAGAATAAGTGATACAGGTATGTACGGAAGGTATGAGAAAATCAGATGAAAGTAAAAAGATGGTGGATATGTTGTTAAGAAATGAATTCATGTTATAAATGTCTTACGAATTTAGTCTATGGAATGCTTGGTATATGAAGTCATATGTGCTATTGCTAAATGACCCCTATTTTTTTTTTGTTAATCATATTCAAGAAATTATTTCGATTAAGTTCGACATTTGAATGTCTGTAAGAATTTGTGATGAATGCTGATAATTTTGGATATATGGGTTATGTGCTAAAATAAATCCCATGCCGGTATACAATATGAGGCTTGATGCCAAATCGATTATATACGGGTATCGTTAACGGTGATTGAATGTGCTAAATGAACTCAATGTTCAGGTATGTGGAAGTTGATTTTCTATTGGAAATAGGTTAAGTTGAATAGTGAGATATGATGGAGTGATAAAGGATATTTATTGGGACGTTTGAGTATATGTGTACTTTCGGTCAGGTTACAGCTTATACATGAATGAAAATGTGGGTTACAAATATGTGGGTTGATGATGTGAATTATACATATTAATATGTGCTTAATATGTGTTTGAAATGCATTTGTGAATTAAATTAAGTGATTATTACTTATGAAATCAAGAAAATGAGATATATGTGCATACTTGTAGAAATGTTTATGTATTTGTTTTAAGATAATAAAATGATTTTATAGATCGATGCGAAATCAATAATGAATTACAATTGCTATCAATGAGCTAATGTCTTTGTGGATATAATTTAATAAGAGGACGTTATCCTAAACTATGTATCGGTAGAAATTTTCGGGGACGAAAATTTCTTAAGTGGGGGAGAGTTGTGACAGCCCTAAAATGACCCTAGTCGGAAAGCGGTTTCGGGACCGCTAAACCGAGTCACCAAATTATTTGAATGTGATATTTATTGTCTAAAATATGTGATTATGAAGGTGTGAAAGTTTTAGGCTTCGATTTAGTAAATTGCATGTGAATTTAGTCAAAGGACTTATGGGTGACATTTTTGAAATGTGATAGGCTAATCTACAAGGACCTAATAGTGCATGTAATCAAAAGGGAGGACTTGCATGTCAATTTTCCCCCCTTAATATGTAGTGGCCGGCCATGAGCATGGGTGGACAAGATGTTATGGCTAAAAACATGTCATAAACATGTTGGGGTAGTGCATTATGTAAGGATTAATAAAATAAAGAGCATGGGTGGACAAGATGTTATGGCTAAAAACATGTCATAGACATGTTGTGTTGGTGCATCATGGGAGGAAACAATAAAATAAAGTTAGTAATAAAGAAATGGAGAAAGAAAAAAAAAGAGAAAATATTAAGAATGATAAAAAATGAGGTGAGTGGGAGGAGAAACCAAAGTTGTCTCCCCCTTTACTCCCCATTGCCGTGACTAGAGAAAGGGGAGGAAAAACAAAATTCTTTCTTTGTTGTTCAACATGGCCGAATAGAAGAAACAAAGGAGGGGAAGAATTTTTGGTCACTTGAGTCATTAAAAAGGTTAGTATATTATGTCAAATTGTGAAATTTTAACTTGTTTTAGGTAAATAATCATGGTTCTTACTTAGCCCATGCTAAAATTTGTAATTTTGATGGATGATTGGAGCATTTGGCTAGGGTATAAAGGAAGGGATTTTGATTGTTTCATCTAAGTATTGATGATGAATGTGTTATGGAAAGAAATCGGTCTTCCTAAGAATATGATTTGTGAATGTTTATATTAGTAATAGCCGAAATTAAAGAGGTTTGATGTCTTGAACAAATGTTGATTATATGATTCGAAAATGAGATATGTTAATGATGAAGTATAATCGGCCATGGAAGTAGCCCATTTTGGAAGTGTGATTTGTGGTATATTTTTTTTGTGGTTGATTATAAAAATTTGGCTTAAGTGAGGTAATTGGTAAAAGATGTGTTTATGATGTAATACATATGTTCTCATAAGCTAAGTTATGTATATGTGATATCTTGCATATTGGTTGTTAAGGTAAGGTTTGAGATATTAACGTATGAATATGTTTTGTTTGTGGTTCGGCAACTAATGGTTAAGTTGTTAAGTTACATGCTTGAGTTTAAAATGTGCCTTATATGTGGTTTATGAATTTGGTAAATGATAGATTGATATTTTGGATATTTCATTAGTCAAGTGATATTGTAAGTGTGGTATTATTTGATTCGGCACTTATGTGTAAAATTGGTAGTTATTATTTTGGTAAAATGTGCAAAATTTGGTAAGACCAAATTTTATACTTAAGCTTAAGTGAAGTTGTTAATGCTGTATATATATATTAACGATTAATAAATCATGTGGTTTGGCTTGACTTAGTAAATAGTGAAGAAATGCATATTTATACATAGTGTTTATGAAAGGTAGTTTTATAAATGTGATATGAGTATTTCGTTTGTAAATGAGTAGTAAATATGTTAAGAATGGTTCTAAAATGTATATGGATGCCGTGTGATTGTGTTTGATTGGGAAGTAAATTGTTTGATTTAGCTCAAGAGCTTAGAGGATCAAAGTTGGATAGGGGAAAAGAGAAAGTAAACGAATAGCCGTGGATATCTAATCGTCGACCACTTCCGAGGTAAGTTTTAAGTGATTAAACGTTGAGTAAATTCAATCATAATAGGACATAATGAGTTGATTTAATAAGGTATGATGTGGCCATGATATGTCTTAAACTCAAATGGTAAGTTCATATGTGTTTGGACTTGGAAATTTAAGAGCAAATTGTAATAATTTGCTTTGGACAGCAGCAGTAACGTGATTTTAGAAAATCACTATAAATTGTTGGTGTGGAATTATAGGCTGAATAAAATATGTAATCAAGGCTTAATTAGTCTAGTTTCTTATAAAAGAGACCTTGTGAGCAAAGAAATTTCCTATAAAGAGATATTTAAAGTTGTGTGAGACGGTGTCAGAATGACTCCGAAATCCCCTATTCTGTATTTAGAAAATCATTATAAATTGTACAAAAATGGTTATAAGATAAAATTTATATGCTTAGACTCCTTAATGAGTCTAGTTTAAAATGAAATCAAATACAACACATTTTGAATTTTTTAATATGAGAAATTTGATTCGTAGTGAAGAGTGGTCAGATTAGTCAAACAGTGAAACAGGGGAAACTTTAAGAAAAATCTGGTATTGATTGGCCAAACCTAAAATTCTGGTAATTTTATGGATGGAAGATATACGAGTCTATATTCAGGAAAAATTAACGGCAAGTGATTTGGAGTTTTGTAGCTCCGGTTATAAATAATTTAGTGACCATTGCTCAGGAAAACAGCTCGTAGTGAATATGTGATTTTGTTGTAAACATGGATAAAACTTGTTTTAGTTGCTCATAAGCTATTGATTAAACCCATACTTGAGTTCTAAATCGTGATATTGTAAGCTTATGAGTATTCGAATATGAAATGATAGTATGGCGTAAAATTGAATTATTCATTGGAAAGTGATGGATGTAGATTCGGCCAAGACCAAGTCTGTACATGATAGTATATGTGGTATGTGAAGTATATTTGAATAAATGTGAAAGTGTATATATATGTGATAAGGCCTAATGGCCGATGTGATGAATGTGAAAGTGTATATATGTGATAAGGCCGAATGGCCAATGTGATGAATGTGAAAGTATATATATATGTGATAAGGCCTAATGGCCGATGTGATGAATGTGAAATTGTATATATGTGATAAGGCCGAATGGCCAATGTGATGAATGTGAAAGTGTATATATATGTGATAAGGCCTAATGGCTGATGTGATGAATGTGAAATTGTATATATGTGATAAGGCCTAATAGCCGATGTGATGAATGTGAAAGTGTATATATGTGGTAAGGCCTAATGGCCGATGTGATGAATGTGAAAGTGTATATATGTGATAAGGCCTAATAGCCGATGTGATGAATGTGAAAGTGTATATATATGTGATAAGGCCTAATGGCCGATGTGATGAATGTGAAAGTGTATATATGTGATAAGGCCTAATGGCCGATGTGATGAATGTGAAAGTGTATATATGTGATAAGGCCTAATGGCCGATGTGATGAATGTGAAAGTGTATATATGCGACAGGGCCGAGTGGCCAACGTGATGAATGTGAAAGTGTATAAATGTGATAAGTCCCGAAGGGCATTTGTGTCAGTACTATATCCGGGTTAAAACCCCGCAGGCTTTATGCGAGAATATTATCACTGATTAATGTCCGTAAGCTTCGTGCTCGTACTATATCCGAGCTCTAAAGACCCGATGACTACGTGTGGAGATTATGTACGGGTAAGACCCAATGACTACGTGTGGAGATTTTGTCCGGGTAAGACCCGATAACTTCATGTGGAGATTTCGTCTGAGCTAAAGGTCTCACCGATAATCCGAGTAGAGGTTAAAGCTATAAGACTTCGTAATAAGAATTGCTTATAAATATATTCAATGCGAAAGGTTAAACAGGTATGTACTCCAAGTTTATATGTGAGCTTGATTTGAACTAAATCATAAGGTAGTTATGTGATGCATACGAGAGCAATCTATGAGACTATTCCTATGATTATGTGACATCGGATCAGTGTGAGAGGTTATGTGAAATCATACAATAGATCTATGTCACATGAGCTCACTTTTATGTGAAGGTTTATCTGCCTATTGTATATGATGAGATGTGCATATTCGGTAAAGGGATGGTATGCCTGAAGGAAGAGGGAAAAAAAATACGAACAACTATGTTATGGTTTGATTGTTATCTGTTGACACTGCTTAAAACTTACTAAGCATTATAATGCTTACTCCGTTTATTTTGTTTTCTCTGTTTTATAGATCTCATTGAGAAGCTACAGGCTCCGGGATCGTCAGCAACTAGTCACACTATCACTATCCACTGTTTGGTACTGCTATGTTTTGGATTATCTTATGGCATGTATAAAATAGACTAGTGGCGGAATAATATTTTGGTTAATGTATATAAGCCATGCGAAAATGGCATCTTTTGAATGTTTACTTAGAGAAGTTTAAATTTTATCCCTGGCTGTGCTTGGTACTTATCTAAATGAATGACCTTTATTTCAAGAGAAAGTTCAAAATTTTACGGTTCTGACATGAGTTACAAGCCCAGTAATGCCCCTTACCTATTCCGGTGACGGTCACGGGATAGGGGTGTTACATATACCCTCTTGAAACAGATGCTATCATCCAGCTTTTTGAGGCCAATTCTTTATATATTAGAATTTTTTTCTTCTACCAGTTGGAGTTTCTTAATTATTAATTTACTATGATGTCATATTTAAGGCCACTCGAGTATTTTGTACTAACTTGGTTTTTTTTGTTCCGAGGATTCAATGCCGCCAACATTTAGAACTATTGCTTGAAAACATCCCAACAATGTTTCAGAGTAGTACAACTTCTGAGTCATGTTTTGGTGCTGCAATCAAGGTAAGTCATTACGAGGTTATACCTTCATAATCTGTTTGAGGTGTTAAGTGTATGTAACTTGGTTAGTTGAAGAAATCTGAGGTTAAGATACTGATACATCAATCCTTATCTTAAACAATTTGTATGTAGTTTTCATATGTAGTTTATTTGAGTGTTGGAGTTTTTGGACTGCTTTCTCAAAATTTTTATTGACTAGAAGTTTTCTATGAAAATTTGACATGGTCCTGAAATTCAATTTATAATTTGTTGCTAATATTCTTTTTGTTTTTAGCTGAATTAATTGACCGAATTCGGTTTGTTGGTTAACCATAAAAAAATTCAGTTTGGTTAACAGAAGAGATTTTAAGAAAATTTGGTATTTGAATGTTATTTTGGTTATTAGTTAGGATTAGTCCTGTTAAGTTTTTATACCTTCATTTTATTTGTTTTGAACTTTTAGTATGTGTTAATTTAACATCTGATGGTGATTAATTTTGAACTTTTATATCTTCATTGTATTGTGCTTCTAGATTTTGATTTGTTCTGATATTTTGGTTGGATATGTAGAATTACCCATTGAAAAAATTTTGAAGGTTAATTTTGTTTCGTTAATGAAAACCAACCAAATTAACCGAAATATTAAGTTGTTCTCTCTTTTCCTACAATTTTGTAGTTAACAGATTTGGGTTTCACATTACATTATTTTGTATGTTGTAGGTACATATTATGTACAGCCTTTTCAACAACTTCTACATTAATAGACTAGCGTAGTGTACAAAAATCCTTTAGACACTTGCAGATTATTCAAATCTATAATATTTTTTCCCCTCTATTTGTAGGTTCATTGGCATCTTGTCCTGATGAGAGTGTAGTTTATGAAGCTTTAAACTTTGCGTTGTCCTCCGAGATATTAGAATTCCTAGTTCAAAACTTAGCAATTTGTCTTTTATAAAAGACCAAATTTCCAATCTTCAATGTTGTTTAGGTTTGCAAACAAGATGTTGTATTTGGACTTGCTGTTAGTAAAGGACTTGTTGTATTTTATTTATGTCTTAATATTTAATCTAATTTTTATTATTTATTTTAGTTTTGATTCTATATTTTTATTTTTATTTTAATATTTAAGATAACTTGAGTTCTAACTTTTGGATTTTAATTGTGTTATTAATTTATTATTTTAAATTCTAAATTTAAATTCATCAATTTTTATATTTAGTTTTAAAGTTAAAATTTTCATAAAAATTTAATTTAAATAGTATTTTTTATTTATCCTTAAAAATATATAGCTTGAAGTTCAAATTTCAAAAATAAAACATAATATAATATTTATCATAGAAATAAATATTTATTTTAAAATTAAAATAATTTTTATTAAAGGTCATGTTCTTTAGCGGTGTTTGTGGGAAAAGCGCCGCTAAAGGTTCTCTTTAGCGGCGTTTTTAGAAAAAGTGCCACTAAAGGTCATGTTCTTTAGCAGCGTTTTTCACATAAACGCCGCAAATTTTAGCGGCGTTATCTATAGCCACGTTTTTTACGGTGCTTATAAAAATGTCGCAAATTGTTTTAGCGGCGTTTAAAAAAAAGGCCGCTAAAAACCTGTTTTCCTGTAGTGGTGAGAAATGTTATGTTTATTCTGATCACAAAAGCCTGAAATATTTGATGACTCAGAAAGATCTGAATTTGAGACAACATCGATGGTTAGAGCTATTAAAAGACTATGAGCTTGTGATTGATTACCATCTAGGAAAAGCTAATATTGTTGCTGATGCTCTAAGTTGAAAATCACTGTTTGCTTTGTGTGCAATGAATACACATATGGCTATGTCTCATGATGGTTCGGTTATAGTGGAGTTAAAAGCAAGACCGTTATTTATTCAACAAATTTATGATGCCCAGAAAGTTGATTATGAATTGTTAGCAAAGCAGAGTCAATGTGATTCGAATGTTGATTTAGAGTTTTGAGTTGATGTTGAAGGTTTTCTGAGGTTTAGAAATTGAATATGTGTTTCGAGAAATCCCGAGTCGATTCAGATGATTTTGAATAAAGCTCATAGCAGTCAGTTATCTTTTCACCCGGGTAGTACGAAAATGTATGATGATCTGAAACAACTTTATTGGTGGCATGGTATGAAACGAGACATTTTTTACTTTGTTTCAAAATGCTTAGTTTGTCAGCAAGTAAAAGCCAAGCGTCAGGTACCTTTTGGATTACTTCAACCAATCATGATACCTAAGTGGAAATGGGACAGAGTCACGATGGATTTTGTATCAGGTTTACCGTTGACACTGAGCTAGAAAGATGTAATCTGGGTTATTATAGATAGATTGACTAAATCGGCTCATTTTGTTCCGGTTAGTACAGATTACTCGCCAGATAAGCTAGCTAAATTGTATGTTTCTCAGATTGTGAGGTTACACGGAGTACCTATTTCTATTGTTTCGAATAGAGATCCGAGGTTAGTCTGAATGAATCATTCAGATACTAGAGGATATGTTGAGATGTTGCATTCTCGAGTTTGAAGGTACGTGGGAATGATACTTACCTCTGATTGAATTTACGTACAATAATAACCTTCAATCGAGTATCAAAATGGCACCTTATGAGGCTTTGTACGGCCGTAAATGTTGTACACCATTGTATTAGACCTAGCTCAGTGAAAATAAGTTATACGGGGTTGATTTAATCAGAGAGACTGAACAGAAAGTAAAGGTGATTCACGAAAGTCTAAAAATAACATCAGATCATCAGAAATCGTATGCAGACATGAAACGGAAAGATATAGAGTTTCAGATCAGGGAGAAAGTATTTTTGAAAGTCTCACTGTGGAAGAAAATACTTAGATTCGGTTGTAAAGGCAAATTGAGTCTGAGATTTATTGGGCCGTATGAGATTATAGAGTGTATCGGGCCGGTTGCTTATAGACTATTGCTGCCACTTGAGTTAGAAAAGATCCATAATGTATTTCATGTCTCGATGCTGCGTAGATATCGATCTGATCCCTCACATGTGATTAGTCCGTCAGAGATTGAGATTAAGTCTGATATGACATATGAGGAAAAATTGATTCGCATTCTGGCTCCCGAGGTTAAAGAATTACGAAATAAGAAAATTTCGTTAGTTAAAGTACTGTGGCATAAACATGGAGTTAAGTAAGCAACATGGGAGCTAGAGGATGCAATGAAAGAACGTTATCCGAACCTATTCACCGATAAGATTTTCAGGGACGAAAATCCTTAAAGGGGGAGAGTTGTAACAGTCTGATTTAGACCCTATTCAAAATGATGGTTTCGGGACAATGAATCCTAGTCAAAAAGATATTTAAAAATTATTTTTTGTGTTTATTATGTGTGAATTTGTATGTGCGAACTTTTCGTGATTTAATTTTGTCGCTTGAGTGTCCGATTAAATAAAAGGGCTTAATCTCGTAAAATGAAAATTTGATAGTTTAATGTGTAAGGGCCAAATTGTTGTTGTCTTTTTAAATGGAGGCATTTAATTTGAAATTAGACCATAATATTAGGTGATGGACGATTGTAGACAACCATTATAAAGATTTCATATTATATTATAAAGATGATTATGTAATTTATTAAATAACATATGTTATAATAAAACATAAAAATTAAAATATTGTTTCATAATGCTTTCTTTTTCCCGAAACATAAAAGAAAACAAATGAAATAAGGGTTCAAGGGTTCGACCATTGTTGGAACTTAATCAAGGTATGTAACTAGCTCAGTTTTTTGATAATTTTTACGCTTTTGAGATCGTTGTAGTGTAATGTACAAAGGCCATGGTTAAATTTTTGATTTTGATGAATATTTTAAGTTATGCCATTGATGAATATTTGATTTTTGTGATTTTAGTTGATGAAATATGAAATATATGCTTTAGATTAACATGTTTTGAATTGGAATTTTTGATGATTTTGAGTAATTAGGGCTAAATTGCAAAAATAATAAATTCAAGGACTAAAATGTGAAATAAATGAAATATATGGACTTATATGAACACAAGGAACATTTCGCCTAAGCATGGTATGTGAAAATTTTCCATGTTTTGTGTTTTGTGCAATTTGGACTAAATTGTAGAAAGTGTAAAATGTCAGGGGTAAAATTGTAATTTGCCCATTTATGTGTTTTTGGGCTAAAATGAGTGAAAATATGTTTGAATGAGTTTAATTTGAATATGTTTAGATCAAGAACCAAAGAAATTGAATTTGGATCGGGGGAAAACTAAAGTTGTCGATTAGCTGTCTCGTTCCGATTTTCATCGTCCGAGGTAAGTTTATAAGCAAATAGATATTGTTAATTTTAAATAAATATGAATTTTATATGCTGAAATGAACTATGTGGAAATATATATGTGTTAGCCAAATGTAAATAAGCTTGGGAGCTATGTTTACAAATTCATTTTAACCGAGTTACGACGTCTAAAAATCCCATATGAACCTTTGGAATAGCTAGGATAGATATGTCATGACATAGGATTCCGATATGTGATGTGCGAGTAATACCATGGCATCGATATACGTGTACGAGTAAGACCACGTTTTATACATTGACATCGATGTGTGACTCCGTTATATGTGTGCGAGTAAGACCCTGTCTGGGACAATGGCATTGATATGTGATTACATGTAAGAACACGTCTGGGACGTTGGCATTGTACGATATATGTGATTATCTGAGTGTCCTATCCAATTCCGAATGGTTCATCGGGCAACGATAAGTTGTGATCGAATGTGTAAATTGAGCTAAAATGATTAGGTATGAGTTAGCTTATTACCTATTTGAAATAATGTAAGTAAGTTACTTGATATTTGTTGCAAATCATGTGTGATGTAAATGAAAAATGTATGTGTATATGGAAAGTGTATTCGGCCTTTTGATTATACAATGTGAATATTTATGAAGTGATTCATGAATATATGTATACGGGATTATGTATATTCGGCCAATGTGAAGTTGTATATGAAAGTATATGTTATATATGAAATTATGATCCTGATAATAAATGTGAATATGATAGAATAAATTAGTTTGGTTAAGTTGAGTTGATATTAACATTGAGTTAATTATTTTATTATGACTTGCTAAGCTATGATAGCTTACTGTGTGTGTTTTTGTTTGCCTCTGTTTTATAGATTTGAAGTCTAGATACGAGCTCGGGGATCGTCAGCAAAGTTTATCGTACTATCGACTATTTTGGTACATTATAAGTTAAAACTTGATATTATGGCATGTATAAGCTAGGTTTTATTTAATTAGATTTGAAGTTGTGTACATACTAAGCCATGCAAAAATGGCTAATATGATAAGTGATTATATGAAACTTTAGTCATGTTTATATGTGTTATATACGTTGAAAATGGTTGGTGATTTTGGATGTGTATGTTTGGTTGGTTCGGCTAAGGTACATGCATAGATAAAAATATATGAGAAATTTTGGTTGTTAAGTTTGGTTAAGGTGTCACAAAAATAGCTTATGATTAGTTCATCTTTGGTAAGTTTTAAGCCTGTTATATTATGTTTTTGTGAATGGATTTATAAATCAGCTAGTAATGAAGTAAAATAACAATTATATATTCGACTATGTATTGGTTATTTTGGATCGGTTTGTCAAGGTAATGTATGTGCATATGTTACGTTTGAATGGTTGGTGGAAGCAAATAATGAATATGTGATATGATAACTTTGGTGGATTTGTTTTGTTTGAGGTTCGATAATGAAAGATTAAAATGTTAGGTTAAATATTTGAGTTGGAAATGTACCATATTATGAATTATAATTTGGTATGTGATAGATAGGTACTTTGATATGATTTGTTTCAGTACTAGTGTATATAATCAATTAAATGATATTTGTATGTGGTTAAATGAATATGTTTGTTATGTGTATTATATATGCATGCCTATTATATCGTGAGTTGTTTAAATTTAGACAATTATGCTCAATATGCGACTTGGTATAATTAAGATTTAATTAATGAAATAGGTTAAAAATGCCATTAATGTATTGTATTCAGGGAATCGAATGATGAAGTTGTTAAATATACGCACATGAATTTGATGTTTTAATGTTTGATAATGTTATAAATGTACCGTTATTCTATAAAGCATGAAAAGTGATAAACAACAGTATTGATTTGTAACTTGTCCAGTAATACCTCCTAACCCCATTCCTGCGACGAATACGGGTTAGGGGTGTTACACTTTAGTTTTGTTCTTTTCTTGTATCATCATCTCCATCCTCTGGGCTTTAGCTGTCAAAGCAGCCAAGTCTAGGATGGAAAACTCACCTATTAAACTTTGTGCCTAAATCAAAATGTATACCACATTCTCAAATTTAATCATGTTGTACTGAAAATATCAATTCACAATAGGGCATTCACATAGCAATTATAAACCAAATATCAAAGGCCATTTACACATATATGCATAACCAAGTATACCAAAATAAGCCAAGTCACATGGCTAAACACTTAATCAAAACATATATCATTTACAAGCCAGATCAATTACCTATCAACATTACAAACATATAGACCATATTAACCACAACACCTATAGATGCCATATAATCATGTACACAAGTTCAAAAGTACCAAAAAAATGATTGGATAGTTTGATGAGATCTCCGACAACTCCCAATCCGAGCAAGCTTTGAAATCACTATAAAACACAGAAAAGTAAACAGAGTAAGCTATTAAGCTTAGTAAGCTCGTATAGCAATAAACTCAACTTACCATATGAACACAATTTAAGTAATCAAACATATCATAATATAACTCATATTGATCCACAAACCTATTACATATTCATTCACAAGGTTAGATATGAAATTCACAAGTTTCATATACTCAAAGCTTATATGATTCACATACATACCAATTATGATATGTATCGATCACTTATTCTTTTATACCATCAATATACCCGTTGAACCATTTGGAATAATAGTGGATACTCAGGAATCTCGCACCCTAAGTGCCAATACATGGTCGAAACCATCTCAACCTCATATCTCATATGTAAATGCTCATCTCGAGCTATCACCAGGTCTGCTTACACAAGCTAACGGTCAAGATGTAGATACATGGTGCTGCTCACACAAGCTGACAAGTAACTACAAAACATGCCGGAAAACTCAGCTACCAATAGAACGCCCGGACTAGCACCCAAAACACAATAACTCCTAGTGACATGTCATTTGTTATCCTATCTATTCCTAAGGTTCAACTGGGATTTCACACATCTCCAAATCTTCGTCAAATATTTTCGTGAAGTCATATTCATCAATAATGTAATAATACAACATTTAATACACAATTACATTAATGTTTATTAGCGTACGAACTTACCTCAAATTTACACGGAGAGAATTGAGCTATCAATCCACTATTTTGTTTTCCCCCGATCTAAATCGGAACATTACTTTTCTTGATCTATATAATCAAATTTAACTTATTTAAATATCATTCTATTCAATTTAACCCAAAATTCATATTATGAAAAAATTACACTTTTCCCCTTAAATTTTGAATTCTTTACAATTTAGTCCCTAGCTTCTAAAATGAAAATTTAATGTAATTCCATTTCAACCCATACTAGTCGAATTTAATATAGACTCATAGTAGCCAAAAATTTTCATTATTTCACATATTTCACCATAAATTTTACATATTTTACAAATAAATCCTTAATTTGCAATTTCAACCAAAATCACTTAACAAATGTTGTTTATCTAACAACAACCATTTATTTTCTATCGTCAAACATCAAAACACATACACATTCATCAATGGTAAAACCTAGACTTTTAATAGTTTTGCAAATTAGTCCCTGGGCTAGCTAGATTAAGTTACAACGACTCCAAAAACATAGAAATCATTAAAAATCGAGTAAAAGTGCATAACATGCATTCAAAGCTACCATGGTCGAACTTACAAAGGTTTAATGGCTTTTCTTGCTTTGCAAAATTGGTGGAAGAAGATGGAGAAAGATGATAACCATGTTATTTTTTTATTTAATTTGTCATTATTTGCTAAATTACTAAATTAACCTTTTAATTAATAAAAAAAATCACTTGAATGATGTCCATCTTTGTCCACTAATAATATTAAAGGTCTAATTACCATTTAAGGACCTCTACTTTAAAGTTCTATAGCTACTAGACACCTTTAGCTATTAGAACACAACTTTTACTCTTTACGTGATTTAGTCCTTTTTTATCAAATTAATATGCAAATATTAAAATTTCTTAACGAATTTTTTTATACTATCGTACTATCATACTGTAGACTTTAAAATAATAAAAAAATAAATATTTTGACCTCAAATTTGTGGTCTTGAAATCACTGTTCTGATTTCACTGAAAACGGGCTATTACACAAACACTATCATTTGCCTTTGCTTAAGGTTCAAGAACTCTATTTTCATCTGTTCAATGAAGAATCAACTGATATATTTTTCTTGAAAATTCTAAAAAATTAAATCCTAGTTAATTTGCGCACATGGGTAGAGTATGCCACCACTTGTAACACCTCATTCCTGACTTGATCGTCGGGTCCAAGCTATAGGATGCTACATTTCAATTTAAAATTTCACTTAGACCTTGAGCATTGTTATCTGCAAATAATAAAAGAATGAAGACAAGAATATATTTAATATTGCTACTAAGTAAATTCAAAACTTCCAAGAATCTATGTCAATAATAAAACTTTAACTTAATATACAACAATTTCGCTAATTAATCTTTAACATGTTTAAAGTATCCAGTTTGTGCTAAAATTTATATCCTAACCATTTATTTCATTTACAGCAAAGACCCTGATACTCTACCTCCAGGTTGCCTCATTGTATGCAAGTTACAACTAAGGAACATATTTGCCGATGTATGGCAAACTCTGGCTTGGTCCCTTCTCGAACTTCCAAAATCCCCTATTCACCTACAATGCATAACAACACAAGTTCTAAAAAACTTAATGAGTTTCCATACCTTACTAACAGAATGCTATTACGATTGCACTTCGTAACTAGGACTTCACAACGATTTTTGCCCGACAGTACGACATTCTCTTTTTTACAGTAGATGATTCCTTTGTGGTTTTTACTTACCAATTCCATTTTTTATTGCCTTCATGACCCATATGCATTTATCTCCTTGGGAGGGAAATCCTTTTGGATTCCTACTTTCGAACAGTAAAAGATAATATTTAAATGATACTCATGGCACGCCTTGCATCAATGACTACAAATATTCGCATAAGACCATTCTTAGCAAATAGTCTCTACTGTGAGCTATTAATAATGTTTTTTCTTACCAAGCTAAGACTCATATTATGATCCTCTTGGATCATTAAGGGAAACACCCTTGCGACATAATATAGAAAGTCTGCTCATTCCCGTCAAATGGATAGATTGGACAATACATCATCTACCCTTGTTCCACAGTCAAGTAGTCCACTCTTGGTGGTTATCTCTTTGAAATAGATAACATTTAGGCGGATTCTTAACAGTGAATCCTTTGTTTATGGAATCATACATATGGAACATTCATGGTGGACTACTATATCTTTCATATTCAATTTTTTCATTTTGGAAGTATAGGAGAATACCTTGTATTGTCCCTAAAAGAAACTGGCGGACTGTAATATATGTATGATATAACTTCTATACAATTTGCCTGTACAGTGAGCTTGAGCTTAAGATGTGCCACTAGCACATGGATTCATTCTTGGCAGACTTGTAAAGGTAAATTTGGATCTTCAAATTCTTCTACGACTCTCACCAAAGTGAATTCCATAACTACTGTAGTTGCAAATTTGTAAAAATAAGCCGGTGGATCGTCATAACTTATATCCGCTTCACCTTATTTGCTAGCATAGGCACCATAGCCTTCTCATAACAATAGACCCATTTTTCGGACTCATATCAGTGGACATATTTTAGAATCATATTCACGAGATAGTTTTGGTAAACTTTCCTCACAACGATAGTCCTAGCGTACTTTCCCCCTATTAGATAGTCCTCACGGACCTCAAAAAGATAGTCCTTATGAGCCACCCACATTAGATAGTCCTGTCGGACTTTCCATAGATAATAGTCTTAGTGGACTTTCCACGTTAGGTAGTCCTGACGAACTTCCCACATAAGATAGTCTTGACGGACTTTCCACATTAGATAGTACTGAAGACTTTATACATTAGATAGTTCTGACAAACTTCTACATATACGATAATTTAATGGCTATGGACTTCCATTTGTTCCACTAAGGGCTCTTATACATCCCACATAAGGGGCTCTCAATCATCCCATAAAGGGCTCTCACACTGGTGCACACCATTTTTGGTATAATTTCAAATCTCCTTTCATGGCCCAATCCAACCGAACCTCTCTCAAAGCTATATACGTAAAATGCATATGGAACCATGCGTGACTATCTGAACCTCCATAAAACCACAAAAATAGAATGCATATCATACATACATTCCACCAATAAGGACTATGAATCATATGAAATATATCTCGCCAAGCATTTTATTGATATATTTTAATTCTTACCACCAACCAATCATATCACTTTAATATGCAATAATGCATTACGTCAAACACTTCATTTAGTCAACATAACTAGTTCACAACCATTTGTATATTTATATACCACACTGCTTGCAACCACTATACACCATTGCTTCGCCATAACATTTTAATAGTTAAACTATAGAATAATTCATCATTCACATAACACTGAAGTAAGCCTATTCTACTCTTGAAACTGAACAAAACATTCATTTACTAGTTGAGTTCTGGAACTCACCTGGAAGTTGATGCCAAATCCATCCACTAAGCATTTTCTTTTGCTACATGAGCCTCTAGTAGCTTGATCAATACAACTTAATAAATCATCAATTATTTGTGCACAATTGATCTGTTGTAATTCAGTGAAGTAGATTAAACTAGTTTCCATACTTAAGGAGCTTGAAGGCGAGTAATTTTATTGTGTTTTAGTTAGTTTTTCTATCTTATCATTAAATTCAATAAAAAGTGTATATTGAGTCATTTTATGACCTTAGGGATCGAAAGAGGCCTAAAGGTGCGCTAACGTAATTAGATAGTGTATAGGATATCATTCAAAGGCATAATAGTTCAAGACTGGTCATTGTGTTGCAACACGTGAAGTCTATGTCGTAACATAGAGAGTATAATACAGGAATTCCAATACTACCTTTAGTGTCATGACACAACTAGAGGATGTCAAGACATGCCCTTGAAGCCAAACTTGAAGCCCAAAGTATATTGCCTTCAATATTGCGACACATGCACTAGGTGTCGTGAAATCGACTTCGTATAGGAGAAATTACAAGTGAAGGGTGTTTTGGTCCGCACAATATATTTGTATATAAAAACTTCAACCAACCTAGGGTTAAGGACGACAACCAACTCTAGCTCTATAAATATGCTTATTAGGCACTTGTTTAGGGACAACTTTCATAGTTCATAATTTCTCTGTAATTAGTTTTCAATTTTTCTTTTCTTTTAGGCTTTAGATTTATTTTCAGTTACTTCCGTACGTGTTCTTCGAAGAATCTGATTTGTAGATTCGTCTAAACTCTTTTGGATTAAGCGCTTCATCAATCAATACAAACTCAGGATTCTTCTTAAACTATATTATTGATCTGTTATTAATTTTTATTTATTTTATCAAGTATATGTTGTTTATTGATTCCGTGAGGAACTAATCCTCTTATGGGGGGTTAATGAGTGGAAGTGGGATTAACTAATTGTTATTTAAGGTTTTGTTAGAGGATCAATTATTTAGAGAGGAAGAACTTAAACCCTAGGCCTGACAACCCTAGGAAGTTCTTTAGGTGGGAATTCACCCAAAATTGGTACGACATATCACTAAACACCTTAGCCTTGAATTGGTTTGGATTGTAAGGTCGGAAGATAAGTAGTTCTTACTGACTCGTTAGTTTAGTGGAAGATCGAGAGATCCTACTAAGTTAACCAATAGTTGATTGAATAGAAACCCCAAATAGGAATTAGTTATAACCATCAAAGAGATCTAATCGCCCGTGCCTAGATTTGGTTAACTTTAGATTTCAGCATTCGAAGTTCATTTTATTTATGCAGTTTTTATTTCTTTATTATAAAAACGTAAAATCCTTTATTTATGTTTAAATGTAATATAATTTATTTAAGGTATTAATTAGATCTACATTCGTTTATGTTAAAGTTAATTTAGTATTAGCCTCCCTTGGGTTTGATCCTCGGAGTACTCACTTTCTTCGTTGTAAAAACTATATTACAACCTGGCTCATATACTTGAAAAAACCACATCAATTCCATTCGTTTAGTTGTAGTATTTACACTGTAGACGTTATTATGTCCGAAGGTTGTCAAGTGTTTGGCGCCATTGCCAAGGAGGCAACGCTACTAAATTGATTTTAATTTTTGAGTTTCATAGAATAATTTGGAAATTTATAAATTATAAATACAATTTTTTTGTTGTTACTAACATCTTTTATTTTCTTTTTGGTTTCAGTGTATGAGTCGTAGTAGTGGAACACCTATAAAGCGAGTCACTAATCTAGAGAGAATAATCTATAGGAATCATCAATAGCAATAGAAGATGAAAAACCAAACACCTGTTGCAAGCAATCTACCATGCGATAACCCATTGTTCGATGAGATAAATGAACTTAACATCCAAGACTTACCACGATCACTGCAATTACCAGAAAACCCTTCGATGGCACGAGAAGAGCAAACCCTAAGGGATTACATGCTACCAAATCTGGAGACGGTTCAAAGTAGCATTACAAGGCGAACCATTATGGAAAATAATTTTTAAATAAAACCGGCCATGATCTAGATGATCCAAAATAATCTGCAATTTAGAGGCACCATGATGGAGGACCCAAATCAACATCTAATACATTTAATTATAACGGGGTCATTGATGATGCTATTAATCTTTGGTTGTTTCCCTTATCCTTGATCGATAACATTTTTTCTTGGATAGATTTGCAGGGTTTAGGATTAAGCATGACATGGAACGAACTTGCAAAAACATTTTACACAAGTTCTTTCCTATTAGCAAAATTGTCCAACTAAGAAGAGTGATCACCACATTCAAACAGTTAAAAGGAGAAAGCTTTCATGAAGCTTAGGAATGCTTTAAAATTTTGATACAGATATGCCCACATCACGGTCTTCCTAAATGGTTGAGGCTGTAGATATTTTACAACGAGTTGGATGCACACACACACTCAGGACTTGATGGAGTCGTAGGAGGAGCCTTAATGAATAAAACAAATGAAGACACGTATGAATTGATAGAAAATATGGCGATGGATTACTGCTAGTGGCTAAACAAAAAATATACTTATGACCAGAGACCATCTACGGTAAAAGTTGTCCAAGAGGATGACAAGTATCAATAAATTTTGGACAAACTCAACCGTATAAAGTCCTCATCTAGTATGTCTTCAATATTTGGCAAAGATAAACCTCTTAGCCATTATTTGAATAATCCAACCGAGGACGTGAACTATATTGAGAATAGGGGTGGAAATCCTTATTCAAATACTTATAACCCCGACTGGAGAGATCACCCAAACTTGAGATGGGGTGGAAACCAGGGAGAATGTAATAGTTCTAACCTTGTTAAAAATACTAATTATCAACCTCCATATCTATAGAAGCCTCAAGAAAGGGCTAACCCGAATGACCATACTGTATATGGTCAATGCTTGGATCAGATCAAGGGGGAGATGTAATCAATGAAGATAGAAGTAAAACAAGTGAAATCTGAGTACACCAATAAAACAAAAACATTGAAAAAACTTGAAAATCAAACGAGCCAATTGGTTATCATGATGGGAGACATCAAAAGGAAAATTGGCACCGACATCTCATGCAACACCGAGAATAATCTTAAGAGGAAAGGGAAAGAGCACGTTAAACCAATTGTGCTCTAGTCGAGAAAAATACTGAGTAGCCTAGAGAATCCAAGTCAAGGGGAAAACGAAGGGGATATTAATGATCTTCAAAAGGAAAGCCCTCAAGGAGCTAATAATGAATCTAAACGAGAGAAGGTAGCCAAGTCGGAAGCTAGGCCAACCAAAGAACACGAACTAACGGAGGTACCATTCCCTTCAAGGCTAGAAGATACGCAAAAACAAGATGACACAGAGTTTGTAAGTTTTCTAAACTTATTCAAATCTCTAAATGTTAATTTGCCCCTAATTGAACTAATTGAAAAAGTTCCTAAATATGCTAAGTATTTAAAAGAAATTATGTCTAAGCGTAGGAAAATTAAAATAGGAGAGCAGGTTAACATAAACACATCTTGTAGTGCGATAATATCTAAACAGATTCCTCCAAAAAAAAAAGACCCAAGGAGTTTTACAATTCTTGTAGAGATAGGGGACATTTACTTTAGTAAAGCTCTATTTGATTTACGAGCTAGCATCAATTTATGCCCTTACCAATATATGAAAAACTCGGGTCATGAGAACTTAAAAATACACAGATAACACTACATTTTGCCAATAGGTCTTTAGTACAACCGAAGGGAGTACACGAAGATTTGTTGGTTAAGGTGCATAAGTCATCCTGGTTGATTTAGATATTTTATATTTTAAAGAGGACCGTGAGATACCCATTCTGTTGGGTAGACCACTTTTAGATATATCGAGATCCACTATTGACTTAGAAAATAATAAGTTAACAATAGGATTACTGGTGAGACTAAAATTTTCAAATGTGGTCACCGAAATAATAAGGTAAATAGGGAAATATTAGGGAATCAATGTTTTGAAGTATCTATAAAAATTACTAACCACCTTGAGCTAGAAAAGGTGTTTTCTATGAGAAATGCAGGTCGAAAGTACAAATTTAAAGAGTGAGACAAACATAGCAAGGTGGAGTGGCACGATGGATGCTGGACGAATATCGTCAGAACATGAACCAAATATGCATCCATATATAACCTGACGGAGCTAACGGATGAATCCAGTAGCAAAGCGTTGCATCTTTAGAACTGATATAAATTTTGTAGATTAATGTACTTTATTAGACCAAAAATTAGTTTAGAATTTAATTTGATTCAAATTATTTTTAATCTTAAACTGAATGCTTTGAAAATCAAAAAGAGGCGTCAAAACAGAATCAGTGTTGTAACACGAAATTTCCATGTTGCCGCACTGAAAAAAGATTCAATAAATCAAGCAGTTCAGCTTGATGTCGTGGCACAACACCTCTGTGTCGCAACAAAAAAGTCAATATAATGCAAGATAAAAAAATTCAAAGAGTGTCGCAACATCGAACCCCGATGTCGTGAGTTCAACATCTTACTAGAGGTGTCGCGACACAGAATGCCTATGTAGCGACATCACTACAATTTTTTGTAGGGTCAAACCTAACCCATTGCATGACCCAGTAGCTTAAAGTTAGTTTTAACCCAGAATTTAACCTGAAAATACCTTGATTTTAAAACCTAAAAACACCTTTTGAAATCCTAAACCTCCTCTAATTCCTAAACCTCTTAAAAACTTAAAAATCTCTTAACTCTAAAACCATCTATTCACTAATTTTTATATCTCTTATTCTTTTTGTGATTTCATTGGCGTGCAAGAACTAAAAAAAAGTACCGATAAGACAACCACAACAAAATCCCTTCGAGGATTTTAAAATTCTTTATCAAGTTCAGGGTTCTAAACCATATTTTTACTGTTCTATTGAATTATTCCTATTCATTGTGAAACAAATTGCTTAATAGTAGTTGTTTAGTTAGGAAATTTATTGAAAATGCCTTCAAGAAAAACTAGGAGAACTAACAACCTGAATAATCTGTGCTTACAAACCCTTATAATTTCCCAAATCAAAATGTTGAAAAATATTTTCTAGAACTTCAAGTGAAGACATTTATCCAAGAATGGGAGTTTGAGCTGTCGATGATTCTATATCAGGAAATAAAGCCTCTAGTCCAATATCATAGATGGGAACATTTTTGCGTAATCCCTAAAGACTCTGTTGTGGTCCTGGTAGTACAAGAATTCAATGCACATTTAAGGGACCAAGAGTCTAGGAGACCAAAGGTGCCACGTGGGAAACAATCACTATACGAAGGAAGAAGGTAAGAGTCACCCCTCGACATATTTTTTAATTTTATAACACTCCATATTATGAAAATAATTTTGTGGAAGAAACTAATTTAGAATATTTTAAACATATAAATATGGATAACGCTATAAGTCACTTAACATAGGGTATGTCGCCCCGACACTGAAATTCCCATATCCTTTAATTAGAAAATAATGTTTCCTATTGCAAAAATATGGATACAATTCTTATGCACTCGAATTGCTCCTGCATTAAATGTCTTTAATGTCAATGCCTTTCGAGCGGTTTTGTTATATGTTGTTTTGCAGAAAAAACAAGTGTTTATCGGGACATGGATCTATCATTACATGAAATGATGCATTAGTGGCAAAAAAGTCAGGGTTTTCTTCCCCACTTAGTGACAACCTTGTGCAAGAGAGTTGATGTTCTAACGACGACCACTGAACAGTTTATGAATCCATCCATAAGTATTATAGGAGACACCCTCTACATTCAGTGCATGAAGCTCCAACAAAAACAGTTAAGGGATTGGAATAAGCACCAAAAAGAGAATATGGACGTCCTAGATTTGCTTAAATGGAATGCAAAATTGACATCCTTACAATAAACTGGCGAGAGCAGCAATCCAAAATTGGATTGGATGATAAAATGGATGCAAGAGACGAACCTAGTTTTTCAAGAATTTGCATGGTAGAATAACATGAGAGTACCAAACTACCCATTGGATATGTTTAGCCCAAAGCACTCCAAGCCAGAAGGAAATGAGGAAAGGGAAAATAGTGAGGATGTGGAAGGAGAAGAGGAAGGAAATGAGATGGATTTTAGGAAGAGGATGATTGAACTAAAAACTTTTAATTTCATTTTTTTAGATTGTAATTAAATTTGGATAATTTTTGGTTTATTTTTTTAGGAGTAGGATTAACAATAGATTTTTTTTTTATATTTGTTTTCTTTTCTGTTTCAAGTTTTCTTTGTAGGAACCCCACATGAAAGAAGCATGACAATTTTGAGATTTTAATGAACGAGGAAGGAAGCAACCCACCATTAGACTACAATAATGTCACGATCAATCAGGTAACTTCTTTCCTTATCAATGCAGGGTTGCACATTAGGGACAATGTGCTATCTAAAGTGTAGGGGGTAACATAGGAAATTTGTTTTTGAGTTTGATTATTTTCTTTTAATTTTTCTTAGAAAAGTGAGCTTTAGCTTGTTAAAATACAAACGATTGATTAGGAGCATGTACATAAGTTGATTATGTTTACTATAAATTTGGCACGATAGTGGATGATTTTAAAATTCCAATTATTAGACTACTACGTTTTAATTATTACACTATAAATAGGGATTCAGTAATTGAATATACCAAATTATATAGAAAGTATAGGAAAATGAGCATGCTAGTATATATGATAAATAGTTGAAATTGTGATTGCTTGATTGATTAAATTTATGAATATTGAGATACTTAGGATGACCTAAGGCATTGTTTGGTATAAATCCAGAGCCAAAAAACTAACCATGTTTATCAATCCTTATTACCTATGCTAAGTTAGAAAACACTTCTTCATGAACCTTCATGCAAAACTTGAGCCAAAAATATTAATTTGTATTTACTCTTTTTATTTGGTCTTGAAATGCATGAATTTAGACGTCTAACCATATTTATTGAGGATTAAGTAGATACATCACGGTGGATTTTGTAAAAATAGAGTGAAATAGGAAGAAGAAATATGATATAGTGATTATAGGTTAGCTTGTGAAAAAAAAGAAAAACTCAGAAAGAAATTAATATGAGTAGAAAAAAGTAAATGAAAAACAAAAGCATTTTGAGTGAGATGTATTGAAAAAGATCAAAGGTGACAAAGTAACAAAAGTAGAAAATCTCAATCATTAGTGCATAAAAACTCGTGAGCTAGTTGTAGTGCTATTATGTTGTAACTTCCTATGTGGAGAAATAAGGAAGGTGAGAGAAGGCGAAATAAAGTCGTGAGTGGGAAAAGGGTTACTAAGGGAGGAGAATAGGGAACAATATGATATCCCAAACTACTTTCGTGCTTGAAACTATTTTGATGCTTCCTGTTCTTGAATTCCATACCTGTCCTAAGCCTCAGAACGTTACAAGCCAAAAATCAATATGTGACCTAGGTAAACCTATTCATGAATTGACATTGTATTAATTAATTTGAATAACGACTGTTTGTATTCTGCTAGGATAATCAAATTAATTGTATGATTTATTTATGGACCCTATATTTGAGGACCTTAATGTTTGCATACTTTGTAATATACTGAACTTAGGTGTTTGATATTGAAAGTGGTAAGTCCTTTACATATCGTGCCAGGATCATGTGTAGATATGAATATGCCTAATTATGTAATCCAAAACCATTCTTTGTATCATTTTTTTTCCTTATTTGAGGACAAGCAATGATTTAAGTGTTGGGGAGTTTGATCTATTGTAATTCAGTGTAGCAGATTAAACTAGTTTTCATGCTTAAGGAGCTTGAAGTTGAGCAACTTTATTATGTTTTTAGTTAGTTTTTCTATCTTAGCTTTAAATTCAATAAAAAGTGTATTTTGAGTCATTTTATGACATTAGGGTTGAAAGAGACCTAAAGGTGGGCTAATGTACTTAGTGAGTGTGTAGGACACCATTTAAAGGCATAATAGCTCAAGGCTGGTCACTGTGTTGCAACATGGGAAGTCTAATGTCACAACATAGGGAGCAGAATACAAGAATTCCAATACTACCATCGGTGTAGTGATACAGCCAGAGGATGTCGCGACACTCCTCTGAAGCCAAACCTAAAGCCCAAAGTCTACTGCCTTTAGCGTCTCGACACTAGCTCTGTGCGGGAGAAATTACAAGTGAAGGGTATTGTGGTCCACACAACATATTTTTCTGTAAAAACAGCAGTCGACCTAGGGTAAGGATGACAACCAACCCTAACTCTATAGATAGGCTCATTAGGCACTTGTTTAGGGAAAATTTTCATGGTTTAGAATTTTCTCTGTAATTAGTTTTCAGTTTTTCTTTCTTTTAGGCTTTACATTTATTTTCAGTTATTTTCGATCGTGTTCTTCAAAGAATCTGATTTGTAGAATCGACCAAACTCTTGTGGATTCTGTGCTTCATCAATCAATACAGATTCAAGGTTCTTCTTAAACTATATTCTTGATTTGTTATTAATGTTTATTTATTTTATCAAGTATATGTTTTTTATTGATTCCTTGAGGAACTAATCCTCTTATGGAAGGTTAGTGAGTGGAAGTGAGATTAACTAATTGCTATATAAGGTTTTCTTAGAGGGTTAGCTATTTGAGAGAGAAAGAACTTAAACCTTGAGCCTGATTGTAACACCCTTAACCCATATTCGTCCCCGAAATAGGGTTATGGAGCATTACCAGAAGTTTACATCTCAAAACAATCAATTACTCAAAAGATTCAAATTATATCATAAATCATTGCGAAATCAATCAATCAATCTCAAACTTATTGTCTCTTATACAAGCCATTGAGGCCCTAAAGACACTTTAGAAATGAATCAGGACTAAATCAAAAATATATAGAATTTTTGGGAAAAATTTGAAAATTTACCATATTGCAAGGTTCACACGACCGTGTGGCCAAGCCGTGTGACTCACATGGCTGAGGGACACACCTGTGCCTCAAGTCTTGTCCACATTCAAAGTAGGCACACACGGTCATGTCCCAACCCGTGTCTGTGCCCGTGTAACTCTTTGACTTGGTTCACACAGCCAAGCAACACGCCCTTGTGCTAGGCCGTGTAACTCTCTAGAAATTACACCATGAGTATTTCACATTTTCCAATTTAACCCCTAATTGACATTTTCAACAAAATTCACTTTACAAAAGTTGTTTATCTAACTACAAAGGTTCAGTTTTTCCCATTTAACATTAAAACATGTATTCATTCATGGAAAAACCGTAGACCTTTAATAGTTTTGCAAATTAGTCCCTAAGCTAGCTAGATTAAGCTACAACGACTCTAAAAACATATAAATCATTAAAAACAAGATGAAAAATCATACCATGCAAGCTATTAGAGATGGCTGAATGTTAAAGCTTCTTCAATGGCTTTTCTTCAGCCTAATTTCAGTTTAAGATGAACATAGAAAGATGATGACCTTTATTTTTTAGTTATTTTACTAACATGTATTTATTAATTTACTAAAATAACGTTATAATTAAACCTTTAAAATTTCATTTTTAATGGCCATAATTGTCCACTTAAAATATCAGTGGTTTATTTACAACATAAACCCTTTAAACATATAATTTCATAGCTATTAAATCCTTTTAGCTTATAGAACTCAAGTTTTTCAACTTTTGCAAATTTGTCCTTTTTACCAAATTTCTTAACGAAATTTTTATACAATAATACTAGCATGCTATAAACATTAAAATACTAATAAAATAAATATTTTCACATTGGATTTATGATCTCGAAACCACTATTCTAATTTTACTAAAAATGGGCTTTACAACTCTCCCCTGTAAAGGAATTTTCATCCCCCAAAAATCTTACCAGAAAAAGGGTTCGGATATTGTTTTCTCATAGCTTCTTCCGGTTCCCAGGTGGCCTCCTCTATACCATGTCGTTGCCAAAGAACCTTTACTAAAGCTATGTTTTTATTTCTTAATTCTTTAACCTCTCGAGCTAAGATTCTGATCGGTTCTTCACTATACGGCAAATCAGGCTGAATTTGAGCATCTACTGGTGAAATAACATGCGAAGGGTCTGATCGGTACTGTCGTAACATTGATACGTGAAACACATTACGAATCATTTCCAACTTCAGAAGCAAACTTAAACGATAAGCTACTGGACTGATTCTTTCAATAATTTCATATGGCCCGATAAATCGCAGACTTAGCTTTCTTTTACAATCGAAATACATAACTTTCTTCTAGGGCGTTACTTTCAAGAACACTTTATCGCTGACTTGAGATTCAATGTCTTTATGTTTTAAAGATGCATACGATTTCTGTCGATTTGAAGCTGCTTTCAAACTATCACAGATTACTTTTACTTTTTCTTCCGTCTCTCTAATCAAATCAACCCTGTGAATCTTTTTCTCACTAAGTTCAGTCCAATACAATGGAGTTCAGCAGTTACGACCATACAAAGCTTCGTACTAAGCCACCTTTATGCTCAATTGATAACTGTTATTGTATGTGAATTCAATTAGAGATAAATATTTTTCCCAGTTACCTTTGAATTCTAACACACAACATTGAAGCATATCCTTGAGTATATGAATTACTCACTTGAACCGACCATCTTTCTATGGATGAAATGCAGTGCTAAAATGTAAACGCGTACCTAGAGCCTCCTATAACATGCTCTAGAATCGTGATGTAAAACGCGGATCTTTATCTAAAATAATGGAAATTTACACCTCATGCAATTTGACAAACTCAACAACATATAGTTCGGCTAATCTCTTAAGAGAATGATTTGTATGAATCAGAATAAAATGTGGAAACTTCATCAGACGATCAACAACAACTCAAGTTGCATCTTACTTTCTTGGAGACAAGGGTAATCCTGATATAAAATCCATCATGACTCACTCCCATTTTCATTCCAATATCATAACTGGCTGTAACAAACTAGAAAGTACCTGATGTTCAGCTTTAACTTGATGACATAGTAAACATCTCAATATAAAGTCAAAAATCTCTCGTTTCGTACCCGACCACCAATACATTAGTTTCAAATCACTGTACATCTTATTGATACCAGGATGAACAAACAAGTTACCACTATGAGCTTCAGCCAAAATCTTCCGACTGATCTCTGAATTCCTCGGAATGCAAATTCTACCTCTAAAATGTAAACAATCATTGGATCCAATCTGAAAATTTTAATCAGGAGTCTACTCACTCTATTTCCGTTTAGTTAATAAACACCATCGCATTTTTTAGCCTCGCAAATCTATTGTAAAAACATTGATCTAGCTTTCAACTCAGCTAAAATCGAACCAACATCAGGCAACATGAATGGTGTATTCAATGCTCGCAAATCAAATAAAGACTTTCTACTTAGAGTATTAGCAACTATATTCACTTTACCCAGATGATAATCAATGATGAAGTCATAGTCTTTCAATAGCTCGAGCCACCTCAGTTGTCTCATATTCAAATCTTTCTACAACATTAAATACTTCAAACTTTTATGGTTTGTAAAGATGTGACATTTTTCGCCGTACAAATGATGTCACCAAATCTTCAACGCAAACACAATAGCTTCCAGTTCTAGAAGCATAAGCTATCATTTTGCCTTCCTACATCAAAACACAACCTAAACCATTTAAAGATGCATCACTGAAAATAAAAAATTCTTTACCCGGTTCAGGTTGAACTAACACCGGTGCCTTGGTCAACAATGATTTCAACTGATTGAAACTTGTCTGGCATTTCTCAGACCATCTAAATTTCATATCTTTTTGCAATGATCACATCATGAGTGTAGCAATCATTGAGAAGTCTTTGATGAATCTTCTATAATACCCGACTAATCTTAGAAAACTTGTAACTCTGGATACATTTCTTGGAGGTTTCCAGTCAACAATAGCTGAAATTTTTCTCGGATCAACTCTGATACTCTCGATTGATACAATATGTCCCAGAAAACCAACTTACCAGAGCTGAAATTCACATTTGCTAAACTTGACAAATAACTGCTTTTTACGCAAGGTTTGTGATACAATTCTCATGCTCGGCATGCTCAATCTCATCTCGAGAGCAAATCAAGATATCATCAATGAATACCACAATAAATTAATCTAAATGTAGTCTGAACATTTTGTTCATCAAATCCTTAAATACTGCAGGTGCATTAGTTAAAACAAACAAAATCACAAGAAATTCAAATGTTCGTACCTGGTCCTGAACGCAGTTTTCGACACATCAGAATCTGTAACTCGCAGCTGATGATAACCAGAACAAGGATCAATATTTGAAAATATTGTTTCACCTTTCAAATAGATTGTCAATTTGTATCAATGGATACTTATTCATGATCAAAACTTTGTTGTGCTGGCTGTAGTCAATACATAAACTCATTGATCCATCCTTTTTCTTAACGAATAAAATAGGTGCACTCTAAAGTGAAAAATTGGGTTGAACAAAACCCCTATCTGCCAACTCTTGCATCTGCACTTTCAACTCTTTCAACTTAGTAGGAGACATTTAGTAAGGAGCTATCGATATCGGTGAGGTTCCCAGTACTGACTCAATGGCATATTCAACTTTTCGAATTGGCGATAACCCAGGTAACTCCTCTGAAAACACATTTAGATACTCGCATACCACTGGAACCGATTCTATGTTCAACTTAGAAACTCTAGAATCAAATACATATGCAAGGTATGCATCACAACCTTTTCTCACATATCTCTGTGTTGATATAGCTGAAACAACAAACCCACTCAAACTATTCGATTCAATATGAAGTTTTCACCGTTCTGACACTTTAATATCATCTACAGCTCCCAATAGCATTATGCAGAGTCAGCCAATCCATGCCCAGAATCACATCAAACTCATCAAATGGCAATAGTATCAAATCAGCTGGAAAGTTATAACCCCGTATAATCAAAAGACTGTTCTTGCAAACCTTATCAACTAACACATACTGACCTAAGGGGTTCAAGACTTTGACCATGAATTCAATGGACTCAACAAGTAAATTCTTACTTGATACTAAATTTGTGCATATATACGAATGGGTTGATCCCAGATCAATCAAAGCAGTAACATCAATATCAAAGATAGAAAAAATACCAGTAATAACATCTGGTGCTGAAGCTTTCACTTGTGCATAGATAGTGTAAGCTCTTGCTGGTGCTCGTTCCTCAAATCTCACAGTAGAGTCTTTTTTTCCAACACGACTATTACTCGTATTTCTAGGATTACAAGGTGGTCTACCGCTCGTAGCAGTGTTGCTCGGTCGATTAGTCTGAACTTTTTCTTTCTTTGGCTTCTCTGGACAATTTCTTAGATAATGTTCAAATGAACCACACCTGAAACATGCCCCATTCTTCAATCTACAATCATTGAAGTGTCATGCATTACATTGCTTGTAATCGGGGCTGTTGTCCCTAAAACTACCCACACTCACTATAGACGTAGCCTGAGGCTTTGGACTCGAATGTCATTTACCTCTATCTCTACTGGAATACCTCACTGAAGCTGTGGAACGGCTGTGATGTTCCTTCGATCTCTTTAATGATGATTGATATGAATTTCCTGTTGGTCTCTTTCTTGAATCTCTAGCTTCAAAATCAGCTTTTCTCTTTTCTTTGCTAAGCTCCTCGGCTTTGTGTGCTTGATCAACTAAAACAACAATTTCTTTCAATTCAAGTATCTTGACTAAAAGTTTTATATCTTCATTTAACCCTCCCTTGAACAACTTACACATAGCAACCTTGGTTCCCGGGCATATTTGCTCAATCTGACAAATTCTCCTTCGTATTCAGGCACTAACATACGACCTTGTTTAAGCTCATGAAATTATTTCCATTTCTGATCAAGAAATCTCTGACTTATATATTTCTTTCGTAACTCGGTTTCGAAGAATTCCCAATCTATACCCTCTCCCGGCATAATTGAAATCAATGTGCTTCACCATTGGTAAGTTGAGTCTTTTAATGGAGATACAACACATTTAACACACTCTACCGGTGAACAAGATAACTCATCGAAAACCCAGATCATATTTTCTAAGTAGAATTTTGTCTCTTAGGATCATCTTCAGCGGTAGCTATAAATTCTTCATCCCCATATTTACAAAATTTTATCTACTAGTGGCTTATTAACTCACAAAGGTTCCAAACCTTGAGGAACTACGGGGACCAGTTGGGGAACAGGTGGTGGTGGATGTCGTTGACCAGCCGAGTTCATTTGTACAAACTCAGTAAACCATTTGTTTAGCATCTAGAAGAAGGCTTCCTTAGCCTCTCCTCTCGGCCCTCAAATAAAGGCCTTGTACTGCTAAATGCTACTCCGTCAATGGAGGTTTGTATATTACTCTCAACTTCATTACAGTCGGCTCGATTGGATGTCATTACTATTTGAAAACATATTTCAAAGTGAGACAGGAGTTATCACACTATCACAAGTTATATGATGGTATGTATTTCTGAACTCACACACACTACATTCAGTCTAAGAATCGACTAAATCGTAGCTCTAATACCAATAAATGTAATACCTTAAACCCGTATCCGTCGCCAAAATAGGGTTCCAGAGTATTACCGAAAGTTTACATATCAAAACAATCAATTATTCAGAAGATTCAAATCATATCATAAATTATTGCGAAATCAATCAGTCTCATACATATTTTCCCTTATACAAGCCTTCAAGGCCTTAAAAACACTTTAGAAATGAATTAGGATTAAATTAGAAACATATAGATTTTCTGGGAAAAACTTGAAAATTTTCCATACTGTAAGGGTCACAAGGCCTGAGACACGGAGGGACATACGGCCTTGTCCTAGCCCATGTCCGTGCCCATGTAACTCTCTGACTTGGGTCACATGGCCAAGCCATACACCTGTGTGTTGGACCGTGTAACTCTCGAAATGACCTCACACGCCTATGTGCCAGGCCATGTGCTAGGCTGTGTAACAGCCTAATTTGCAACCCTTTGTAACCTACAGGGCACGGCCATGTCACATGGACGTGTGTCACACATGGCTAAGACACACGCCTGTGTCTTAGGTTATGTGGATGAAAAATAGGCCATTTTCAAGCCATTTTCCTTACCAAAACATGACCACTTGTACAAGCCATAAGCACCTATTTTCAAGCATCCAAAATGCCAAAATATAAACAATTATAAGACCACATATACATGCCAACAAAACAACCAATCCGTCACCTAAAATACCATATTTACAAGCCAAACATAATGGTTATTTCATCAAACACAAAACACATGTACACGCCATTATAACCATGACTTAAAAACATCAAAAGCTATCAATATAGCTGATGGATAGTGTGATAGGTCTTTGAGCAGCTTCTAACCTGAATGAGCTTCCGATTTGCTATAGGGTATGGAAAGTAACATGAAGTAAGCATACAATGCTTAGTAAGTTCGTATATCATAAAACTTAACTTACCATGTCTTAACATAACATTAAAATTTTGTGTAATAACCCATACCATAGTTCGATGCCGAAACAGGATACGAGGTGTTATCAGACTTAAACACATACAAACATACATTTCCTAGATATGAAATTTTGCTCCAATTTAAAACTTTTCATCATACTTTAATGTCCCTACTATAGGCTTACGAGGCCCCAAACACACTTTGGAATTGGATCGGGACTAATCTGTGCACTCTAGAAAACTTTGTAACATTTCAACCTGACAGGGGCGCACACTCGTGTGGAAGGGTGACATGCCCATGTGTCTTCTTAACATGGCCATGTTGAAGGCCCGTGTGACTCATACGACTTGAACATATTGTGTCTCTAGCCCGTGCGAATTTATTTTTTGATTCGAACCTACAGGGGTTTTCACACAGCCTGGCACACACCTGCGTCCATGGACCGTGTCCTTCACACGGCCATGACAAGCCCATGTCTTAGCCTGTGTACAAAAACCTTGACATTCTATTTCTGACATCATCAACCAATTAAGGGTACACGGCCAAGGCACACGCTCGTGTGTTAGGCTGTGTCCTCTACACGGCTGAGACACACGGTCGTGTCTCTGCTCGTGTGTTTACAACCATGCATACTGACTTGTAAAATTGAGGTGCAGGGGAAACACGGTCGAACTACACGCCCATGGGGCAGACTGTGTGCCTGCCCTTGTGGACAAAAATAAGGCTATTTACAAAGCCTTTTTGCCATCCCTTACTTGCACCAACCAACACAATATCAACCAAAATCAATCCAAGCATAACACATATAACCAAATCAACCACAATCATGAGAAATTTGCATCAAATGCATTTAATAATAATCAATATTAGCCAACATTTATGGCCTATACAAAATGAATATCACATCCATCATATGAGCCAAACAATACACTAAACAAAAGATTCAAGTCCCTATACATGCCAAAATCAAATGTTAAACTAGCTATACTAGAGCTTCAGGTGATAGTGTGATCGATGCCTCCGACGTCCCTTGATCCCCAATACTAACTTGGTGGCACTATAAGAAAATGGAAAGTAGAGGGAGTAAGCATAAAGCTTTGTAAGTTGCATACAAATAAGTAACCACATCAACCATGCATATTATAAATCCACACAACATTCTTGAGTGAACATGGGTAAATATCGCTACATGCTTATATATATCACAAGTATAAACCAAAGATTTCAATATCGTCCCAAGATCACTTTCATAGATAGAACTTACTCATGTCATTCTTACCATCAAGGCAACATAACTAGACTCATACCTCATGAGTTTCGAATAAGAACCTGTACCACTCACAGCATGATTATATAATTCCATATCATTGTCGTAAGCTTTTAAAATAACCGACGAGACCATTTGGAATACTAAAGGATACCTAAAAAGCTTTACACATAGGGTGAATTGCCGATGCCATGTTCAAAACATGGTCTTACACTGGCTCGCATGTTGAGGTTGATGCCATGTCACAGACATGGTCTTACACTAGCTCTCGTCTCATTGTCGATGCCATGTCCCAGACATGGTCTTACATTGGCTCTCATGATGCGGCCGATCCCATGTCCAAGACATGGTCTTACACTGGCTCTTACAACATTGCTGATGCCATGTTCCAAACATGGTCTTACACTGGCTCTCATATCGTGGCCGATTCCATGTCCCAGACATGGTCTTACACTGGCACACATATCACCCAAATGTAATGGCATAGATATCTAATCTATTCCTAAGTTCAACTGGGAATTTACCGCATTAATTTCATCATGCCTTATTCATAATCATATTCAACCATATTATGCTAAATAAATCATTCAACACATAATAACGATAAAGTTACCTTACTTACGTACAACTTACCTCGGTATACAAAAAGTGGACGACTATTTGGATTTAGTCTACTTACTTGGCCTCCCCCCGATCTAGGTTCGAATTTTCTATTTCTTGCTCTAAAATGATAAAAATTCACTAATTTAATCATCATATTAATCTATGCATTTCATAATTCATATTTTTCCAAAATAACCATTTTGCCTCTAGATTTTCACAAAATTACTATTTTACCCCTAGGCTCGTAAATCAATTTTTATCAAATTTTCTCACTACCAAGCTTAGTCGAGTTCTTTTTATACTAGGAGTAGCCCACAATTCCCATTATTTCACACATTTACCTCATAATTTATAACTTATGCAAAATGGTCCTTAGTTAGGGTTTCCATGAAAACTACTTCACAAAAGTTGTTTGTTTAACAACCAAGATTCATTTTCTTCCATAAAAATTTAGCAAACAACATGAATACTCTCATGGAAAAACCCTAGACCCTCAACCATTTTGCAAAATAGTCCCCTCATTAGTTAGCTTACGCTAGAAGGGTCCTAAAAGTACAAAAATTATCAAGAAAAGTCATCAAAATCACTTACTTAGGAGAGAACTTAATGGCTGAAAATTTCAAGCTTTCAAGACCCCTTCCTTGCTGAAATTTTCAGTGGAGAAGAGAAGAAGAGAAAAAAGATGATAGCTTTTTCTTTATTTTATTTTATTCTAGTCAAATTGGTCACCAAATTTCACCTAATTTTGACCTTTTTGATTTTCTTGTCCCTATGGTCGGCCATGCCATTAATAAAGGCCTATTTGCTCTTGAAAGACCCTTGATTTTGGTTCTCTAGCTATTTGACACCTTTAGCTAATGAAATAAAACTTTTGTCCCCTATACGATTTAGTCCTTTTTCGCAATTGAGTATGCAATCGCTAAAATTATTTCACCAAACTTTTCATGCACTCAATAAACATGATATAACACATAAAATAATTTTTAAAATAATTTCTCTAACCTCGGGTTAGTGGTTTCAAAACCACTGTTTTGACTAGGCCCAAAATTAGGTTGCTACAATTCTCCACTTTAGGGATTTTCATCCTAAAAAATCTTACCAGTGAAAAGGTTAGGGCATTGATCTCTCATAGTCTCCTCGGGTTCCCAAGTGGGGGAGAGTTGTGACAGCCCTAAATTGACCCTAGTCGGGAAGTGGTTTCGGGACCACAAAACCGAGTTAAGAAAATAATTAAAAGTTATATTCTGTGTTTATGAAGTGAGTAAATGCATGTGTGAAAGTTTCATGCATTAATTTGATCATCTTTATGTGAATCTTTTTTTGGACTTATATGAAACTTTGTTGGAAAGTGAGAGGCTAATTTACAATGGTCTAATAGTACATGCATTGAAAGGAGTGGTTTTGCATGTCAATTTACCCAAGCTAAATATGGTGGCCGGCCATGTTATGTAGTAAATAATATTATAACTATTTTATGCTAATAGTTTATGTTACAAAATGAAATAATGAATAAGGTTAATAAAATACAAGTTAGTGGGAGGAAAAACCAAAGTTAGCCTATGTTTTCTCCTCCATTGCCGTAACTAGAGAAAGAAGAGGAAGAAAAGCCTTTGGGGAAGAAAATTCGGCTAAGGTGGATACCTAAAGTAAGGTAAGTTCAATGTCATTCTTGGAAAAACTTATGCACCATTTGGATGATTAGTCTAACTTCTACCTATTTTATGGTTTGAAGATAGGTTTTGTATGAGTTAAGTTTCGGTTAAGGTGGATTGATTAATTGGGTTTTATAAGGAAATTATGCCATAGCCGAATGTGTCTTGAAGAAGATGTCATATGTGCTTATTATAAGTATATGTATGTTCGGCTAATGAGTTTGAATTGAAGTTTCGATAGGTTGTGGGTTGAGTGGCCGAGTGAACTATAGGCTTTGCAAGGATGGAATTTACTTATAAGTTGTGTGTGTATGGCTTTATTTGCTAATGACATTTAAGAGTTTAAATCTTGAATAATGTTATGCATAGGTTTCGGCCATGAATCCTTGTGTTATAACACTTGCTTAATAATGAAAGAACATGAGCTTAAAGCTTGAGTAACACTCGGCTTTAGTGTAAGTTAAAATTTGTTAGAAAATAATTTTCAAGTTAGTAGATTATGTGTTAAGAGAGGGATTTAGAATATATATATATATAGCTGAATGTGATATGTGTGAATTATATATTAAATCAAGGCTTGGTAAGCTAGCTATTAAGGTGAAATGCTAATGTTAGTATTTGATTTGGTAATAATCTGTTTGGGGACAGCAGCAGTAAGGTGATTTTGGAAAATCGCCATAAATTGTAGGAGTTGAATTAGAAGCTGAGTGAATTATGCCATTAAAGCTTGAAGAGTCTATTTTCTTACAAAGGAAACTATAAAAACAAAAGAGTTACCGATCTTGAGATATTTGAAGTATTGTGGGGCTGAGTCAAAATGACTGCTGGATTCCCTGTTCTGTTTTTAGAAAATCATTATAAATTGTACAAAAATGATTATAAGATAAAATTTATATGCTTAGACTCCTTAATGAGTCTAGTTTCAAATGAGATCAAATACAACACATTTGGAATTCTGTAAAGTGAGAAATTGGATTCGTAGTGAAGAGTGGTCAGAATAGTCAACCAGTGAAATAGGGGAAACTTTAAGAAAAATCTGGTATTGATTGGCCAAGCCTAAAATTCTGAAAATTTTATGGATGGAAGATATACGAGTCTATATTCAGGGAAAATTAACGGCAAGTGATTTGGAGTTTAGTAGCTCCAGTTATAAGTAATTTAGTAACTACTGCTCAGGAAAACAGCTCGTAGTGAATATGTGATTTTGTTGTAAACATTAATGGAAGTTTGCCGATGAATTATTTATTGATTATTATAAAGCTACTATAATCTATGTGTGTGAAAGTCGGATCAATATATATATTATTCTGAAAATAATACTTGAATAGTCGATTAATGACTATTTTAAATTTTGTTGAACTTAAGCTCAAGAGCAAAGGGGAACTAGATCCGATAAAGGGAAGGAAAAAGTAATTGAATAGCCGTTGAAGTCGTTCGACGACATTTGAGGTAAGTCTTCGAGTAATGACCCTACTTGAATTATATTGAAATGATTAGTCATATTATGACGGATAGTCGAATGTGCATAGAGACTATGTTATAAAGCCAATTGAAATTATGCTCTTTGTGTGTGGCTATTGAGCCGAAATTTGAAAGGTTTAATAAATGTTTTGTGTTTGAGCCTTAGTAACGAAGAAATGATATGGATGTGTTATGATTATTGATATATGTGTGCATGAGCATTGGGATATATCCGGGCTAAGACCCGAAGGCAATTATGCGAGTTGATATATCCGGGCTATGACCCGAAGGCAATTATGCGAGTTGATATATCCGGGCTATGACCCGAAGGCAATTATGCGAGATGATATATCCGGGCTAAGACCCGAAGGCAATTATGCGAGATGATATATCCGGGCTAAGACCCGAAGGCAATTATGCGAGTTGATATATCCGGGCTATGACCCGAAGGCAATTATGCGAGTTGATATATCCGGGCTATGACCCGAAGGCAATTATGCGAGTTGATATATCCGGGCTATGACCCGAAGGCAATTATGCGAGATGATATATCCGGGCTAAGACCCGAAGGCAATTATGCGAGATGATATATCCGGGCTAAGACCCGAAGGCAATTATGCGAGATGATATATCCGGGCTAAGACCCGAAGGCAATTATGCGAGTTGATATGTCCGGGCTAAGACCCGAAGGCAAATGTGTTTGCGGCTGCATTCGGTTAAATACCGAAGAAACTTGGGTTTGAATGTGAGCGTTTTGTGCTGTAACTAATTTAATAATTTTGCTTGACCAACCCGAATGATAAGGTATGTTTGCATGTGCATTGGAAAGTCGGTTTGTTTTAAATGGTATTCGTGCGATCGGCTAACGAATTTTCGGTTTTTTTTAAAGGTTGATACCTTGTGTATCTATGTGGGTGAAGTGTGAAGTAAGTATGAGTATGAGAATGTGTGTTAATAAAGTGATTTAGTTAACTATGTGAATGTAATACTGTAGTCAAAGCCGATTTCATTACTTGAGACTTACTAAGCTTTAAATGCTTACCCGGTTGCTTTGGCTCTCTGTTTTATAGATTTTGTTCGTTAGCTATCGGATTCGGGATCAGCGAAGTCGAAGTCATCTACACTATCAAGCTCTTTTGGTACTCTTTTAGTTGAACTCTGGATATGGCATGTATAGGACTACCCCCTGTTGTTTAAGTTCTTTTGTGTTGTATGTGTGTAAAGCCATGCGAAAATGGCTTGTAAAAGTGGAGTATGGCATTAGACCATTTGTGTGTATGTATGTATATATATGATTTCATGATGTGACTATGGTTTGAAATGGAAGTGTTGGGCTAATGATCAGCCATTGGAATGGCTAAATATGATCACATGTGGACCTATGTAGGGCAAAATCCTAGTTGGTCCATGGTAACCACAAAATAGGTAAAGTTTATCTTGAAAACAGATTTTGACAGCAACAGTGGTGTGGAATTGAAAAATCACATAAATTCGTAGGAGTGGAATTAAATAGTGAATAAATTATGTAATCGAACCTTGATGAATCTACTTTTATATGGAAGTAACGAAGCAATTATAGGAACAGTACAGAAAGAGATATTCGGGTTCTTGTGGAACAGGGCCAGAACAGTTTCTGGATTCACTGTTCCGCCTTTGGAAATTCACTATCAATTGACCAGGGATAATTAGGGGTCATACCATATATGTATGGATTCCTCTCTGAGTCTAGTTTCCATAGAAACAAACGGCATTAGTATTGAAGCCCTGTGCAGAGAGATATCCCAGTCGTAATGGAAAAAGGTCAGTGTAGTCGACCCCTGTAACATGAGAGACTTTGACTAATAAACTGTACTAATGGGCCCGACCAAAAATTCTAGAAAAAAATATATAGGTGGGGACATGAGTCTAGTTTCAGGGAAAAATCACAAAACTGATTTTCGAGTTGTGAAACTCAAGATATGATTTTTGAAGCGACTAGTACTCAGACTGGGCAGTGTCTGGAAAAAAAATTTTTAAAAGTCTGTCAACACCTCGTATTCGACTCCGGTGACGGTCTCGGGTTTGGGGTGTTAAAATTGATTGGTATCAGAGCTACGGTTTAGTCGATTCTAGGACTACCGTAATGTGTTGGGGTCTAGCTATACATGCCATTTTATGTGATTAATTGATAGTGTGGTGATTTCTGACATTTGCAAATGTGTTTATTTATAGTAATGGATCCCGATCCCAACCGAGCGGTAGCTGATGATCTCGAGAGTGTAGCGCCTGCTCCCGCACAAGGGACAGCGCCGGTGGACTCTCAACCTAATGCGAGTAACCCGAACGATGAAGCTAGACAAGCTTTCTATAACGTGATGAATGATTGGTTCAACCAATACATTCGAACTAATACGGCTGTTCCACAACCTCCATTCCCGACAAACACCACCCCCGCACCTACAATACCTCCGGTAACTGACCAAATAAGGTCAAATAAGCCCCCAGTTGACCGAATCCGAAAACATGGGGCTACTGAATTTAAAGCTACGGATAGCGACGATGCCGAGCAAGCTGAATTCTGGTTGGACAACACTATCCGGGTACTAGATGAGCTATCTTGTACACCCGATGAATGCCTAAAGTGTGCTATCTCCTTGCTACGTGATTCTGCCTACTATTGGTGGAGTACTCTGACTTCTGTTGTGCCCCGGGAGCAAGTAACTTGGGAGTTTTTCCAAACTGAGTTTCGGAAAAAGTATATCAGTCAGAGATTTGTTGATCAAAAACGGAAGGAATTTCTCGAGCTTAAGCAAGGTTCTATGTCAGTTACTGATTACGAGCGAAAATTTGTTAGACTTAGTAGATACGCTCGGGAATGTGTTTCGTCCGAGGCTGTTATGTGTAAACGCTTCGAAGATGGGCTGAATGAAGATATAAAAATGTTCGTTGGCATTCTTGAGATACGAGAGTTCGTAGTACTTGTCGAGCGAGCTTGTAAAGCCGAAGAGCTTAGAAAGGAAAAACAAAAAGTTGATGTGGGAACCGGGGAGTTTCGTAAAAGATTCTCGGGAAAGTCTCATCAACAGGCATCGAAGAAATTTCGAGATGATGTGGGCCGGTCTAAAAGCACTTCGGGCCTTTTTAGACGAGATCGCGATCGACCCCCTGTGGGTACACGAGGCACTTCAGTCGCCAGTGTTGGGAATGAACGTCGAGGCCGAACGGAATGTCGACATTGCGGTAAATGGCATTTGGGGAGTTGTAGATTCCATGACCGCTCCTGTTACAAGTGTGGATCAGTGGACCACTTCATTAAAGATTGCCCGAGGCTGTCTGAACAGAATGTAAATCAGAGTGGGAGACCGGGTGCTACCACTGCTCGAGGTAGATCATCTAGAAATATGGGCAATGCTAGTGGTGGTCAGAGAGGATCTAGAGATGCTACGACCGGATCCGAGGCTCGTGCACCTGCTAGAGCATATGCTATACGTGCCCGCGAGGATGCTTCATCGCCTGATGTTATTACCGGTACTTTTACTCTCTTTGATACTAATGTAATTGCTTTGATTGACCCCGGTTCTACTCATTCTTACATATGTGAAACCTTAGCATCCAGTAAGACTTTACCTATTGAGTCTACTGAGTTTGTAATTCGGGTGTCAAATCCCTTGGGTCGTTACGTGCTTGTCGACAAAGTGTGTAAGAAATGTCCCCTAGCAATTCGAGGTTCCTGTTTTCCAGCAGACTTGATGCTTTTGCCGTTTGATGAATTTGATGTTATCCTTGGGTTGGATTGGTTGACCGTGCATGATGCGGTTGTGAATTGCAAAAGCAAGACTATTGATTTGAGGTGTGCAAATAACGAAGTAATCCGAGTTGAGTCTACGGATTTGGATGGGTTGCCCGCTGTAATATCCTCAATGTTGACCCAAAAATATGTGAGAAAAGGGTGCGAAGCATACCTTGCGTATGTACTGGATGACCAAGAACTAGAAAAGAAACCTGAATTTGTGCCAGTGGTTTGTGAATACCCGGATGTTTTTCCTGAAGAATTGCCGGGTTTACCACCTGTTCGGGAGATAGAGTTTGGTATTGAGCTTGTACCTGGGACTACGCCGATTTCGACAGCTCCGTATCGTATGGCACCAACTGAGTTAAAAGAGTTGAAAGCTCAGCTGCAAGAATTGACGGATAGAGGTTTCGCTCGGCCAAGTTTCTCACCTTGGGGTGCACCAGTATTGTTCGTGAAAAAGAAGGACGGAACCATGAGGTTGTGCATTGACTATCGTCAACTGAATAAAGTGACGATAAAGAATAAATACCCACTACCGCGTATCGATGATTTGTTTGATCAACTAAAGGGGGCCTCAGTGTTCTCAAAAATAGATTTGAGATCGGGTTATTATCAGTTGCGGATTCGAGATTCAGACGTACCCAAAACTGCTTTCAGAACGAGGTACGGTCACTACGAATTCTTAGTGATGCCGTTTGGGCTCACTAATGCCCCGGCAGTATTTATGGATTTGATGAATCGGATCTTCAGACCCTATTTGGATCGGTTCGTAGTTGTGTTCATTGATGACATCTTGGTCTATTCAAGAGATGAGACCGAACATGCTGAGCACCTGAGACTAGTGTTGCAAATTTTACGGGATAGGCAGTTATATGCTAAGTTCAGTAAGTGTGAGTTCTGGTTAAGAGAGGTTAGCTTCTTGGGTCATGTGGTATCCGCGTCGGGTATTCGAGTTGACCCGAACAAAATTTCAGCCATACTTGACTGGAAACCTCCGAGAAATGTTACTGAAGTTCGGAGCTTTTTGGGGCTCGCCGGTTATTACCGACGATTTGTGAAAGGTTTCTCGATGATAGCCACACCAATGACGAAGCTACTTCAAAAGGATGTTAAGTTCGAGTGGACGGAGAAATGTCAGAAAAGTTTCGACCAACTGAAAACTCATTTGACTGAAGCTCCAATTTTGGTGCAACCCGAATCGGGTAAAGAGTTTGTCATCTATAGTGACGCATCCCTACTTGGGTTGGGTTGCGTATTGATGCAAGAAGGTCGAGTCGTGGCCTATGCGTCGAGACAATTGAAGCCACACGAGAGGAATTATCCGACCCATGACCTCGAACTAGCTGCCATCGTATTTGCTTTAAAAATATGGCGACATTATCTGTTTGGTGAGAAGTGCCATGTATTTTCGGACCACAAAAGTCTCAAATATTTGATGACTCAACGAGACTTGAATCTGCGACAAAGACGTTGGCTTGAGTTGTTGAAAGATTACGAGCTTGTCATTGATTACCACCCGGGAAAGGCTAACGTGGTTGCGGACGCCTTAAGCCGGAAGTCATTGTTTGCTTTGCGAGCGATGAACGTGCATTTGTCTGTTCTACCAGACAATGTGTTAGTAGCTGAATTAAAAGCTAAACCATTATTGACTCACCAAATTCGTGAAGCTCAGAAAGTCGATGATGAATTGGTTGCAAAACGGGCTGAGTGTTTTCCGAACGAGGGATCAGAGTTTCAAATTGACGACGATAATTGTTTGAGGTTCAGAAATCGGTTGTGTGTTCCAAGGAATTCGGAACTCATTTCGATGATTCTGAACGAAGCCCATTGTAGCCGAATGTCAATTCACCCGGGGAGTACGAAAATGTACAACGATTTGAAACGTCAATTTGGTGCATGGTATGAAACGGGACATCTCCGACTTTGTTTCGAGATGTTTAATATGTCAACAAGTGAAAGCGGAACATCAAGTGCCTTCAGGATTACTCCAGCCGATCATGATACCCGAGTGGAAATGGGATCGAGTCACAATGGACTTTGTGTCCGGACTGCCCTTGTCAGCAAGTAAGAAGGATGCGATATGGGTTGTTGTCGATAGACTAACTAAGTCGGCTCACTTTATCCCCGTGCGTACGGATTTTTCATTAGATAAACTAGCTGAATTGTATGTTTCTCAGATTGTGAGATTACACGGGGTACCGATTTCTATTGTGTCGGATAGAGATCCGAGATTCACCTCGCGATTTTGGAAGAAATTGCAAGAAGCTTTGGGTACCAAGCTGCATTTAGCACCGCTTTTCATCCACAAACAGATGGTCAATCCGAGCGGATAATTCAGATACTTGAGGATATGTTGAGATGTTGCATCCTCGAGTTCAGTAGTTCATGGGAACGGTATTTACCTTTGATTGAATTCGCTTACAACAATAGTTTTCAATCAAGTATTAAGATGGCACCTTACGAGGCTTTGTACGGTCGTAAATGCCGTACACCATTGTTTGGACCGAGCTCGGTGAAAGCAAAATTTTCGGAGTTGATTTGATTAGAGATGCGGAACAGAAAGTAAAGGTAATCCGTGAAAGTCTGAAGATAGCCACGGATCGTCAGAAGTCGTACGCAGATTTGAAACGAAAAGACATCGAGTATCAGGTGGGAGACAAAGTGTTCCTTAAGGTTTCACCTTGGAAAAAGATACTCAGGTTCGGCCGTAAGGGCAAGTTGAGCCAAGATTCATTGGGCCGTATGAAATATCCGAAAGAATGGTCCAGTGGCATATAGATTGATTTTACCCCTGAACTGAAAGGATTCACAATGTTTTTCATTTTCGATGCTTCGACGTTATAGATCCGATCCGTCACATGTGATTAATCCTCGGAAGTTGAAATTCAATCTGACTTGATTATGAAGAAAACCAATTCGCATCCTAGCTCGTGAAGTGAAAGATTGCGAAACAGAAGGTTCCGTTAGTTAAGGTGTTATGGCTCAAACACGGGATCGAGGAACTACTGGAAACTGAGACTCGATGAAGAACGATACCCAAACCTATTCACCGGGAGTTTTCGGGACGAAAATTTCTTAAGTGGGGAGAGTTGTGACAGCCCTAAATTGACCCTAGTCGGGAAAGTGGTTTCGGGACCACAAAACCGAGTTAAGAAAATAATTAAAAGTTATATTCTGTGTTTATGAAGTGAGTAAATGCATGTGTGAAAGTTTCATGCATTAATTTGATCATCTTTATGTGAATCTTTTTTTGGACTTATATGAAACTTTGTTGGAAAGTGAGAGGCTAATTACAATGGTCTATAGTACATGCATTGAAAGGAGTGGTTTTGCATGTCAATTTACCCAAGCTAAATATGGTGGCCGGCCATGTTATGTAGTAAATAATATTATAACTATTTTATGCTAATAGTTTATGTTACAAAATGAAATAATGAATAAGGTTAATAAAATACAAGTTAGTGGGAGGAAAAACCAAAGTTAGCCTATGTTTTCTCCTCCATTGCCGTAACTAGAGAAAGAAGAGGAAGAAAGCTTTGGGAAGAAAATTCGGCTAAGGTGGATACTAAAGTAAGGTAAGTTCAATGTCATTCTTGGGAAAAACTTATGCACCATTTGGATGATTAGTCTAACTTCTACCTATTTTATGGTTTGAAGATAGGTTTGTATGAGTTAAGTTTCGGTTAAGGTGGATTGATTAATTGGGTTTTATAAGGAAATTATGCCATAGCCGAATGTGTCTTGAAGAAATGTCATATTGCTTATTATAAGTATATGTATGTTCGGCTAATGAGTTTGAATTGAAGTTTCGATAGGTTGTGGGTTGAGTGGCCGAGTGAACTATAGGCTTTGCAAGGATGGAATTTACTTATAAGTTGTGTGTGTATGGCTTTATTTGCTAATGACATTTAAGAGTTTAAATCTTGAATAATGTTATGCATAGGTTTCGGCCATGAATCCTTGTTATAACACTTGCTTAATAATGAAAGAACATGAGCTTAAAGTTGAGTACACTCGGCTTTAGTGTAAGTTAAAATTGTTAGAAATAATTTTCAAGTTAGTAGATTATGTGTTAAGAGGGATTTAGAATATATATATATATAGCTGAATGTGATATGTGTGAATTATATATTAAATCAAGGCTTGGTAAGCTAGCTATTAAGGTGAAATGCTAATGTTAGTATTGATTTGGTAATAATCTGTTTGGGGACAGCAGCAGTAAGGTGATTTGGAAAATCGCCATAAATTGTAGGAGTTGAATTAGAAGCTGAGTGAATTATGCATTAAAGCTTGAAGAGTCTATTTTCTACAAAGGAAACTATAAAAACAAAAGAGTTACCGATCTTGAGATATTTGAAGTATTGTGGGGCTGAGTCAAAATGACTGCTGATTCCCTGTTCTGTTTTTAGAAAATCATTATAAATTGTACAAAAATGATTATAAGATAAAATTTATATGCTTAGACTCCTTAATGAGTCTAGTTTCAAATGAGATCAAATACAACACATTTGGAATTCTGTAAAGTGAGAAATTGGATTCGTAGTGAAGAGTGGTCAGAATAGTCAACCAGTGAAATAGGGGAAACTTTAAGAAAAATCTGGTATGATTGGCCAAGCCTAAAATTCTGAAAATTTATGGATGGAAGATATACGAGTCTATATCAGGGAAAATTAACGGCAAGTGATTTGGAGTTTAGTAGCTCCAGTTATAAGTAATTTAGTAACTACTGCTCAGGAAACAGCTCGTAGTGAATATGTGATTTTGTTGTAAACATTAATGGAAGTTTGCCGATGAATTTTTATTGATTATTATAAAGCCACTATAATCTATGTGTGTGAAAGTCGGATCAATATATATATTATTCTGAAAATAATACTTGAATAGTCGATTAATGACTATTTTAAATTTTGTTAACTTAAGCTCAAGAGCAAAGGGGAACTAGATCCGATAAAGGGAAGGAAAAAGTAATTGAATAGCGTTGAAGTCGTTCGACGACATTTGAGGTAAGTCTTCGAGTAATGACCCTACTTGAATTATATGAAATGATTAGTCATATTATGAGGATAGTCGAATGTGCATAGAGACTATGTTATAAAAGCCAATTGAAATTATGCTCTTTGTGTGTGGCTATTGAGCCGAAATTTGAAAGGTTTAATAAATGTTTTGTGTTTGAGCCTTAGTAACGAAGAAAATGATATGGATGTGTTATGATTATTGATATATGTGTGCATGAGCATTGGGATATACCGGCTAAGACCCGAAGGCAATTATGCGAGTTATATCCGGGCTAATGACCCGAAGGCATTATGCGAGTTGATATATCGGGCTATGACCGAAGGCAATTATGCGAGATGATATATCCGGGCTAAGACCCGAAGGCAATTATGCGAGATGATATATCCGGGCTCAGAACGAAGGCAATTCAATACCGCCGAAGCTATGCATATAATCCGGGCTATGACCGAAGGCAATTATGCGGTGATATATCCGGGCTA